>NW_017670877.1:37603-42226 GCF_001879085.1 Nicotiana attenuata | reverse complement strand
AACTTATTACAGCTTCCTCTTTTAGTGGGCTAACTTTGAAGCCCAAAAATGTTGAAGGCTTGAATTCATATTAAGTTTATGGGATTAATTTTGCAATACAATTTTGGGCCTTCCAAGTTAAGTAGCACATTTGAATTAAGAGGTTTTCCTCTTGTTTAAGTGTGGACTTGAACTTGAGTCCCAAATTCCTTGAATGCTTTCAATAATAGTAATTAATAATGCTCATTCATTAGGGCCCTTTTAGAGACAACACTGTAATAGAAAATCATAGTTTCTTTTAGGATGGCTTTTAAATAAAAATGAGACGAGCCTCACTGCACAAAACATATAAATTGCGGGGCCCTCATTAAATGCTTTATTAAAAATATTTTAGAAATTCGGGACATGCCATTTAGCGAATTTTCATGGCTTCCCGCAAAGTTAAAAACGTGTTAGTTGCTTTAGCGCGTTATTTAATAATCTTACCTTCTCAAATGCGGGTGTGCATTTCATGCGACCCAAATCCAAATCCCAAAACGTTGAATAAGAGGTGTCAAGGATCCGGGTGCATTTCATGTGACGTGATCCGAAAACACGCTTTTAAATGGCGTTCACTTTCATAAAAACTAATTAAAAGTGGTTAAACAAATTTATAAAATTGCACTATAGGTTTGAACATGTATAAAAACCAGATTTTTAGCCATTTACAATAATTTAAGCGACCGTGCTAGAACCACGGGATCCGGGGGTGCCTAACACCTTCCCTCGGGTCAACAGAATTCCTTATTCAGAATTTCTAGTTCGCAGACTCCAATTGGGAAGTCGAATTTTTCCTCGATTTGGGATTTAAATTAAACCGGTGACTTGGGACACCAAAAGCCAATCCTATCCCAAGTGGCGACTCTGAAATAAATAAATAATCCCATTTCGAATAATGTCACTTTAAATGGAAAAACTCCCTTATACATTATCCTTCGGGGGTAGGTGTGTAAAAAGGAGGTGTGACAGCTCTGGCGACTCTGCAGGGGACACGAACCCAGAATTTCGATTCAGGGTTCAAGAATTTGAGCTTAGTACAATTGTTATATTAGGCTTTATCTGATTTTTCTACATATTCCATGCTATATGTGCTAAATGTTTTACTGCTTTGATATTTGTTGAAATTGTATATATAAATTGTCGCGAATCCCTTCCTCTTTCTGAGTATTCTACATCATGGAGAAGGGTGCACTTCGTGTAGCTTCTCTTCTGTTTAGAGTCTTTTCCCATTTAGAACGAGGTTTGGATAAGTTGCAAAGCCGGCGGAGCTTCTGTATCCCCGATACGCTGCCTCCCCCTCGGCTCGAGTTGTCCGCTCGGGTAAGCCAGGTCTAGACCAATAAACCTAGGGTTAAACCTAGAAGAACAAAGCCTCATGTCGGATCCCTAGTAGGACGTTTGTTTGCATCATGTGCATTTGACTTAGGGGACTCAACACAGGGGTTGGGTCCGTCTAGGATAGGTGACCTGAAATGAATTGACCATCCTGACGCATCATACGTGCTACATGCGCATTTATTTGCTCGGCTTGCATGTTGACCGGCTTGTCTAAATGAGTGAAAATTGAGAAAATAAGCAGTGTTAGGACTAAGGGAGGGTAACGATTTGTTTTGAAAAAACCCCAATGCCCAAATAGTACCGAAATGCTGCCGGATTTTTGAAAAATGAAAAGAGAAAAAGAAAAATGCTTGGAAAAATAGAAAGAAAATTGTGGTTCAAAATAGTTTTGATTTTGGCAAATCTGATCGAACTACGCGGGTCTGATTCTCACCGGATGTGAGATACGTAGGCAAACCTCATCGATTCCGGCCCCACTTTTCACAAAAAAAATCCAAAAATATTTTCTTTTAGTTCCTTCATTAAAAATCTTTAAAAAAAAAAGAGAAAATAGTTTTTAAACTCAAAAAAAAAAATGGTTTTCTTCTTTCTAATGTTTTCATGAAAAAAAAAACAATAAAAATCAAAATCCAAAAATACAGGTTTCCTTCATTTTAAAGTATTTTTCCAAAATCCAAACAAAAATCAGAAACAAAAATACAAAAATACTCTTATTTTTTTAGAAGTCTTGTTTTTGTAAATGTCAATAAAATTTTGAAACAAAATTGAAGTCAAAAATATTTTTGCTTTTCTTTAGAAGTACTTTTTTAAGTAAATAAAAGTTCAGAAATTCAAAACGTTTTTCTTAAAGAAATCCCCCTTTCGAAAATTAAGAGATTACATCCAAAATCCATAAATATTTTCTTTTTTCCTTAGCAAAAGAGAAAACAAATATGAGATACGTAGGCAACCCTCATCGGGTCCAACCACGCCCTTTTGCAAAAAATAGCCAAAAATACCAAAATTTTAATTTTTGTCACAAATAAGTCAGGTGATGCCATTCTTGCTTAAAATAAGCCGAATATCCCCAAAAGGGCACCGGAAGGCCGTTTTTGTAAGAACAGCCACCTTGGGTCATTTTCAATGGTTAGCGGACACAGCCTTAAAATCTTCCTCTCAGAAGTGCTGAAAGGTCGTGTCTGCAAAACTGAGTCTTTGTTTGAAAAAAAAAATTGTTGAAAAATAGCCACTTTTCTTTACAGGTCAAAATAAATTATGAAAATACTGCTTAGATGTCTTTCTTTGATAAATAAATAAATAAATAATTTCGAAAATTGAGTCCGAAAAATATTTTTGCTCCAAAATTCAAACAAAAATCCAAACAAAAGTATTTCTTTCTTCCAAAATATCAAAAGAAAAATCAAAATCAAAAAATCAAAAATAAATGTTTCCCTTTTTTCTTTTAAAGCATTTCTTTCAGAATTTCAAAAAAGAGTTAGTTTATTTACCCTATTTGCACGAACTACGCTTGGTCTGATTCATGCGGGGTCATGATACGTAGGCAATCTCCATAGGATTCGACCGTAGCCCTAAGAAAAAGAAAAAAAAAAGAAGAACAAAAAAGAAAAAAAAGAAAAAAAAAGGAATAAAGAAAAGGAAAAGCAGAAAATGAAAAACAAGAGGGAGAAGAAAATGAGAGAAAAATAGAAAGAGAAAGAAAAGCAAGAAAAACAGATAGTAGAAATCAAAAGAAGAAAAAATATAAAAGAAAAGCCGGAATGACGCATGCAACCTGTGCAAACATGTAGACATTCGTTTGACTGTATAGGTGCATCACACCCCCAATGTGCGATTACCTATCTGTTACCTGTCTCAAACTAACCGTGTGTTGCTGTCAATTCCAGCCTAGCTTTTAGAAACGGTGGTTGGTTGTGGTAAGCTGGCATCGCATCAATACTTTACCAGATCGAAAGGAAGTGTGGAAATGTCTACAGAAATGACTTTGCCCGCAGTCCCCATCTCTGAAGATAGCCCCATCTCGGGGGTCCCGGCCTCTGAATCTTTTACAGCTGAAGAAAATCGGATCTTGCGCCTGCGACTGATGGAAATGTGGGATGCTTGGAACAATGGAAAGGAACCCCCAAGCAATATTCCTGGATTCCCAGAGTTATTCCCTAGAGCTGGAGGTGCTACTACGGTCCCTATCAGTCATCCTCCTACCCCTTTTGGGCAGCCTACCATGACCGCTCATTTCGTTGGAATGCCTTCTGAGGTTCGCCCCCAGGTGTTCCCAGCGGGAGCGGTTCCTAACATCGTTACTGCTCCACCATGCCCTGCTACAACACAACCTTCGCTGCCAAGGCCTGCCTTTGATCCCTCAGCATTCATATTCCAAAACCCTGTATTTCCGTCAGATCCTCCTCAATATCCCACATATAATTACTCCCAGCCACCCCCATACGAGCTTATACCAGGGCAGGACAAAACCCCCAAAGACCCAGAGCAGGATGAAATGGCAAAGAGAATGAGAAGCCTCGAGCAGAGCTTGAAAAACATGCAAGGGTTGAGCGGGCAAAAGAGTGTCTCATACACGGATCTATGTATGTTCCCTCATGTACACTTGCCTTCAGGGTTCAAAACACCAAAATTTGAGAAGTATGACGGACATGGTGACCCCATTGCTCACCTAAAGAAGTATTGCAATCAGTTACGGGGGGCCGGTGGCAAAGAAGAGCTATTGATGGCATATTTGGGAGAAAGCTTGGTTGGTATCGCTTCAGAATGGTAAATGGATCAAGATGCCTCGCGTTGGCATATTTGGGATGATCTGGCCCGAGACTTTGTTCGACAATTTCAGTACAACATAGACATCGCGCCGAACAGGAACTCTTTGGCAAATCTTAAGAAGAAGCCTTCAGAAAGCTTCCGTGAATATGCAATTAAGTGGCGCGAACAGGCGTCGAGAGTGAAACCTCCAATGGATGAGGTAGAGATGGTCACTGTTTTCCTCCAAGCCCAGGAAGCAGATTATTTTCAGAATATGATGTCCGCCATGGGTAAACCTTTCGCCGAGGCAATAAAAATCGGAGAAATGGTAGAGAATGGGTTAAAAACGGGTAGAATCTTGAGCCATTCAGCCATAAGGGCCACCTCCTAAGCCATCCAAGGTGGGTCTGGAGGAATGGCCAAAGGCAGAAAGAAAGAAGAAACAGTGGTGGTGGCCTCGGAGGGAAGAAGGTATCGGGCTCCTAGACCGGTGTTCTCTGAAAGAACCCCTCAACACTATTA
>NW_017670877.1:29153-36171 GCF_001879085.1 Nicotiana attenuata | reverse complement strand
ATGCAGCTTTAAATAACATGACATGCTTGCGGACTTCATGCCTAGATCCCAAAACGCTGTCAGATTTCGAAATAACGAATCAAGAGTCGAAGTGCAAAGAAAGTAACCTTGAGGAAATAAAACAAAGAATTGGAACAGTTGAAGGAAAATTGGTTTGGAAAGGTCCGTACATTACATCAAAAGAGTGTGCTGTACGCAGGGCACATCCGGGCAGTTGTACCAACAAAGAATGGCCCGTGCTTACAACAAGAAGGTGCGTCCCAGGAATTTTGAAGTGGGACAACTCGTGTTAAGACGCATTCTCCCTCATCACCAGGAAGCAAAAGGAAAGTTTGCCCTTAATTGGAATGGTCCATACATAATCCGGAAGATATTGCCAAGAGGAGCATTGTATCTGGGAGATATCGAAGGAAATGATCTGGAAACAGCAGTCAAGGCAGATGCAGTCAAAAGGTATTATGTCTAAGCCTCCTGGTTTGATGGCTTTTGTGTAATTGAGATGACGAAGGCTTTCCTTCCTGCTACCCCAAACACTATTAACCTTTCGTCAACCCATTTGAGCCAGTTACCCTTCTTTGGGCTACCCTCTTTGGAACCCGAAAGTACAAAAAAAAAGGAGAAAAAGAAAATATGATGAAAAAAACAAAAAAAAAAGAAAAGAAAAGAAAAGAAAAAATATGATGAAAAGGAAAAGAAAAAGAAAACAAAGACAAAAACAANCCCGAAAAGTAACAAAAAAAAACAATATGAATAAGAAAAAAAAACAAAAAAAAAAAGAAAAAGAAAAAGAAAAAGAAAAAATATGAATAGAAAAAGGAAAAGGAAAAAAGAAAACAAAGACAAAAACAACAAAACCAAATGTTTTTCTGAACTACGTTTGACTTGATCCCGAAAGGGTACGTAGGCAGCCTCTCTCTGGGGTTCAGTCACACCAAAGCAACAATCCCAATTTCCCCAAAAATGAAACTGGGGCAGATGATATAATGGTTCGGCCATGAATCCGCCGAAATGGTTCCAAAGTTGTAGTTCCGCCCAAAATCCTTTTTACCCCAAAAACCTCGTCCAAGTCCTTCCGATCAATTGGCAAAGGCAGGGAAATGAAAACATCATTGTTGGAATCTGACACAATTCAAATTGAGAGAAATAAAATGAGAGAGTCTTACCGGTGTAAACCTTCGGGCACCGTAAGGCGATGGTGAGTAGAGAAAATGAAAATGAGAGAGTCCGCTTAGTGAAAACTCGCGAAGAGCACTATCGGGCGACGGTGAGAAGAGAAATGAGAGAGGTCGATTGGCGAAAACCCGCAAAGGGCGCTGTTGGCCGAAAAAAAGACATCTCCTCACTAAAAATCCTGGCAAGGTTCCCTGGTTTTGAAATGCGGATCAATGGGTCCACGAGAAGCTGGAAAGTTTTTGTGGGTCGGGCGTCTAGTCGAAGAAGCATGTCATGTTCATTTGAAGCCAGCATTCACAACCCAGATAAGTCATTCTTTTCCCCCGAAAGGGATGCTTCTCCTTAAAATCATACGCTTGCCTTTTGCATACTTTTTCTTTGAATCCCTTTCGGTTTACCTTTGATTCCGTAACTACTACAAAGAAAAGGTGGTAGGACCGGCTTCACGGGGCTCCGCCTGGTCAGAGTCCAAGAAAATACCCAGCCTCAGCGAGTGCGTCAGGCCAATCCCGACTGACCATAGTGGTTGATGCTTTCGAAGCAAAGACATTGGAAAAGAAAGAAAATCAAAGGCAAGGGCAGAATAAAGTGAAAAGGCTAGAGACCACACGGGCGAGTCATAATGAAATCCTGAGAGTTGAACCCGGTCGGTTTGAAAAGAGATTCACCCTCAAGGCCAACAAGCAGCAAAGTTGTCAATGGAAAGGGGGCCCGGATCAAGCAATTGGGATGATCAAGGCCACAAAACCAACCACCGTTTCGAACTAATAAATTGTTCTTTGTTGGAAACAGGTCTTATTCAGAGCAACCGTGCAAGAAGCAGGTGCGACCCAAAATAAATGAAATGCGCAAGCGCTGAAACAGCTTTGCAGCAGGAAAACGAACAAAAAGGAAGTTTTCCCCTCCCCCCCCCCCCCCCCCAAATTCTTTCATGCGTTTTGCTAAATAAAAGGAAAACATATAAAGAGGAAAACAAAAGAAAAAGAAAGAAGAAAAGGAATAAAAATGAAAATCCCAAAAGAAAAACAAATCATGGTAGCATAGGATCCCATTCCTTAAATCTCCCGGCCAAAAAACCGAGGAGCTTTTTTCTTTCCAAATCCCGGCCAAAAAACCGAGGATCTCCCGGCCAAAAAACCGTGGAGCTTTTTCTTTCCAAATCCCGGCCAAAAAACCGAGGATCTCCCGGCCAAAAAACCGAGGAGCTTTTTCTTTCCAAATCCCGGCCAAAAAACCGAGGATCTCCCGGCCCAAAAACCGAGGAGCTTTTTCTTTCCAAATCCCGGCCAAAAACCGAGGATCTCTCTACACAATCCTGATTTGATTGCTTAGATATGTGTCACAACTAACTCACGAAATTTTCCTAGTGAAAACTGGGGCAGAAAATTTCGTTCGTTTGTTTGTTTTGGTATCTTAAGCAGGTCGACTTCAAGACATAAGGTGCGAGATGACCGATGGAATGAGTCTCAATCCAGAATAAAGAAAAGAAGAAAAGAACAAAGGAAATAAACTCAAATGTTGAAAGCAAACAAAGGTGCGGATTGCTCAAAATTTGATTGAAGGCATAAGCTCCGCCGATCCCGCTTTGACCCAATGCTGCAGAAAGAAACAACACCTACAACTTGCGAGCATCAAGATTCAGATCGGAGTCCACAGCAAAATCAGCTAAGACTCAAGATCAAGCTTCAAGAGATTTATAGATAGGAATCTTGTAACTCATAGTTGATAGGCATAGCTAGCTTAGCTTTGATTTTCCTTTTGGTGTAATAAGGAGGTCAGCAAGCAGTAGCAGCAGCAACAGCAGTGAAATCACAGCTCCTGGTAGTCCCAGCTACCAAACCTTCCAGAACTACACTGACCTGATTCCTTTATAGCCAAGGATATGTAGGCAACCTTTGAAGCAGGGTTCGGTCAGACGGTTTTCAAAATGCTTCTCATGGAGTACTGAACATGCAAAAATCCTTCATGGTGCTCATTTATCTTTGCCCGAAAACCCTTCGTGTCTTCGAGCAAAGAGGGGCAGCTGTGAGCACGTGATTTTTGCCATGTTTAAACTTCTCCTACAAAATTCCTTAGAATTAGGATTTTTCTTTATTATTTCGATTTTAAGGAATTAATTGTATAATTTTCGTGTTTATTTGCATTTTTTATGTGTACATTTTTAATATTAGCATAATTCATCTAAAAAATACAAAAATACGCATTGCATTGTCATTTAGGACTTAATTTTATATTTTTTAATTAGTAATTAGGGTTTTACAAAAATACAAAAATCAAAAATTGATGTGTTGCTTGGTTTTAAGTTTTAGTTTTGAATTTTATTAGTTTTCTTTAAATTGGTATTTTACTAATAGTTTTGATTATTAATTCTAGCTTAATATAATTAGGTAGATTAGCTTAATCTTTTAGGTTTAATTTTAGTTCTATTATTAGAAAAAAAAAAAATAAAAGAAAAGGGATTAAAAGAAATTGGAAAATTGAAAAGAAAAGGAAATTAAATAGGGTCTTTTGTTTCAGATTTTTGGACCTTGTCCAATCTCTAAAAAGCCAAGCCCAAACCCCTCAGTTCATCTAAACTCTACCCAGGCCCAATTTTATCACCCAGTTCGGTCCAACCCAACCCCCGATCCGATCCAGAGACGCCCAAAACGACGTCGTTTTGGCGTCAATGGATCATGACCGTCCATCCCCTCAAATCTAACGGCCTGGATTGAATCTTGAATTAAAATAAAAGTGTCTAAATAACTCCCTAACCCTAGAGACAGACCCTCCTTCGTCGTACTCATCGTTCCCCGCCGGCTCCGCCTTACGCCGCCGCCGGAAATCGCCTCACGGCGGCGGCCGGCATCCAATAACGCCCAAATTCACACCGTCTCCTCTCCTCGCTCCCCTCTTCCCAAATCCACCCTCATCTTAACTCAAACCCCAACCAAAACCCTCGAATACAGTGAAACCCTAGCCGTCCGCCACCGTCTAGCCTAGCGGCGGCGTTACCTACTCTTTCCCCTACCAAATCAGCACCCGACGGCCACCTCCTTACCCTTCATCCCAAATATTTGCCCAGCTTCCTACGAATCGCATCAAAAACCTTCGAATTGTTGAAAATCAGACGGCTCACACATTCCAAGCTCCTTGGCCTGTTTCATCTTGGGATGATGTTTTTCGTCTGTTCATCACAAAGAACCGACGATTTATATCCTTTCAAGGTCAAAACAGAGTTGTTCTTCTGTAACAACCCGACCCGTCATTATGGGAGTTACCGCCCCGTTTTTCCCGTTTTCCCCGTTTTATGCTTCTATATGTTTCATTATATGTGTTTGGAAAATTTGAAGTAATTCGGATAGAGTTCGGTTAGAAATGAGACAATAAGTCTCTTTATGAGAGGGTTAGTTTGGAAAAGTCAACCGAATGTTGACTTATAAGTTAGAAGGCTCGGAATGGATTTCCGATGATTCGACTAGTTTCGGGGGATGATTTGTGACTTAGGAGCGCAATCGGAGTTGAATTTGGAGGTCCGGTGTAGAATTAGGCTTGAATTGGCTAAGATTGGATTTGGGCGAATTCCGGATGGTAGGTGAGATTTTGATCCGAGGGTGGGAATGGAATTCCGAGAGCTGCAGTAGCTCCGTTAGGTGATTTTGGATATGCGTGCAAAGTTTCAGATCATTCGGAGGTGTTTAGGTCGGGTTTTAGATCAAATGCAAGTTTCGGAAGTTTTAGTTTAACTTAGGCTTGAATCCATGGGAATTCGATGATTTTGGTGTTTATGATAGTGTTTTTATGTTACGAGCAACTTTGAATGAAGTAATAGAACATATCTGTGCATTTGGTTGAGGTCCCGAGGGCCTCGGGGTGATTTCGGATGGCTAACGGGGAGTTTTGAACACAAAAAAAAGTGCAGCAGAAATTGCAGAGGAATTTTCCTCTATGCGATCGCGTAGGTACGCCTGCAATCGCATAGAAGGTTCGGAGGGGGATGAAGATTTGCTCTATGCGATCGCGTATAGGGGTCAGCGATCGCATAGGTTGAGGATATTGGGCAGTGCGGTCGCGTAGGTAGTGATGCGTCGCGTAGAAAGGGGAGACAGTGCTATGCGATCGCATTGCCTGTCCTGCGATCGCGTAAGAGGAATTGAGGGCCTGGAAATTTTGGCCTATGCGATCGCAGGGGTAGTGATGCGATCGCATAGGGGTCGCTACAGTAATCTGGCAGAATGTTTAAAACCCTTATATCCGCGACCCACATTATTTTTCCACCATTTTTACTCCGCCAAGAGAGCTTTTTGAGCGATTTGAAGAGGGTTTTCAATGGGTATTGATTTGAGGTAAGTCTCTTGACTAGAAAACACCATTTTTTGGAAGAATCAACACTCAAATTCATGAAAGTGGGTAGAAATTGTGAAGAACTAGGGCTTGGCTTTTGAAAATGAATTTTTAGGATTTGAAAGGCCATTTGAGCTACGTTTTCGGTAAACTTTATATGTACGGACTAGTGGCGAGACGAGGAATCAGTTGGTGTGATTTTCGGAATTTTTCGAGAAGTGGGCCCGGGGCTCGGGTTTTACCAACTTCGTGAATTTTAGTACTTTTCGAGTATTTTTCATTGGGTTATGTTTCTTTAACCCATATTTATGTATTCGTTGTGATTTTGACTAGATTCGACGCGCGAGGAGCTCGATACAAAAAGAAAAAGGCATTGCGGACCATTCTACGGCCGGTTAGAGGTGAGTAGTTGGTGTATATGATGGCCTGAGGGTTTGAAACCCCGGCTTTTCACATTGTAACGCTATTGTAGGGCGTGACTCACACCCCATGGCAGGTGCGGGATTTGGTTATGACTGGGGATTGTGACTTGGTCCATCCCGAACAAGAATGTTTCTATATTGACGACTGATAAGCACCCTGTATTAAATATATCTGGGCTTATTGCCGTGTTTGGGGCCTAGTGCCGATCTGTAGCATCCTTAGAGGATGAATGTCATTGTGATAGCATGCTTTGTATAATCATTGATCTCAGTCCTGTGTTTAATCACTGTTATGAAACGCTAAGTCACTTTTCCTGAAGTTAAATATCTAAAGTATATTCTTCTTAATAAATTGGAAATTGGGAAATTAATTGAATCTGTTAATTGTGGACTGAGTATGGATCGGGCTGCACGCCGCAGCGAATGGTATGATTATATTGTGCTTGGGCTGAAGGAGCCCCTCCGGAGTCTGTACACACCCCCAGTGAGCTCCGTCGACGTTAAATGGATCGGGCTGTACGCCACAGCGTGTTCGTGTGCATTGCATTGCATCCTTACATTTTACTTGACTGTTATATTTGAAGTTGTTTTGCTGTTGGTTCGTAGTAAGGTGTCGGACTGTTAGTTTTAGCTTTGCTTTGTGGCATTTCGTGGATTTCTTATCTTCAGACTTTTTATATGCTTATTACTCACTGAGTCGGTAGTACTCACCCCTACTCCCTGCACCTTGTGTGCAGATTCAGGTGCACTGGAGGCTTAGCTGAGCAGTCTTTGTTTTCCAGAGCTTATCAGGGTTGTTGAGGTAGCTGCTTGACGTTCGCAGGACCTGACTACTCTTCCTATTTCAGTTTTATTTACATATATACATTTCCAGACTTGAGTATTTTCGTTCAGATATTGTTATTCAGATTGTTTTAGAGGCTCTAGACTCGTGACCCCAGATCTTTTAGGAGCGTTTTTATCAGACTTCATATTTCTCAGTATTATTCTTCGATAAATATTGGATTATTATTCTAAAACTATTATATTCTCTTTAAATTGTCGGTTTTGAGGTTTACGGTTGATTTGGGAACGACTGTGGTCAGGCTTGCCTAGCAATT
>NW_017670877.1:24860-28300 GCF_001879085.1 Nicotiana attenuata | reverse complement strand
AGACCCGGGGGTGGTCATCAGACCCCCCGATGCTCGCACACCCCGAGCAGGTTGTTTAGGGCTTACAGACACCTGGGGTAGCTCCAGCTCAGCCAGTTCAGCCAGCTGCACCAGTTGCAGCAGTTGTTCCAGTTGCGCCAGTCGCACCAGCTCCAGCTCATGTGGTTCCAGCTATAGCGGATGACGAGCAGCGTCAGTTGGAGAGGTTCGGTAGGCTTCAGCCCCCGACATTCAATGGTGTTGAGGGCGAGGATGCCCAGGGTTTTCTGGATAAGTGCCAGCGTATGCTTCGTACTGCGGGTATTCTGGAGTCTAGTGGAGTGGCTTTTACTACCTTCCAGTTCACAGGGCCTGCATTTACTTGGTGGGAGGAGTTCGAGAGGCGTAGGCCTATTGGAGCAGCGCCCCTCACGTGGCAGCAGTTCTCTACGGTATTCTTGGAAAAGTACGTACCCCAGTCTCACAGGGAAGAGCTGCGTCGTCAGTTGAAGTGGTTGACTCAAGGAGATATGACAGTGACTCAGTATGAGTTGAGGTTTACACAGCTAGCTCGGCATGCTACGTGGATGATCCCGACAGATCGCGAGAGGATCAGGAGGTTTGTGGATGGCCTCAACTATCCGATCCCCATATTGATGACTAGAGAAAGGGCTACAGCAGTTACATTTGAGGAGGTAGTTGATGCGGCTCGTCAGATTGAGACAGATCGTCGTCGGGAGCGTGAGGAGAGGGAGGCTAAGAGGCCTCGAGGTTCAGGTAGTTTCAGTGGTGCTCCGTCTAGGGGCCATTTCTAGCGCAGTAGAGGTCGTTCCTTCAGACCTCCTCAGTCAGGTCGTTCAGAGTCCAGTGGGGCTTCGTCAGGCCGTGGTCATCAGGGTCATCAGCAGAGCCAGCCTACACTGAGTGCCCTTCAAGCTCAGAGCTCTGCTCCTGCTTCTTCAGCCCAGGGTTCATCTGCAGCGAGGGGTTCCCATCAGTCCCCTTCTCCAGCTCCAGGTCGTTGCTACGAGTGCGGTGAGTTGGGTCATATGAGGAGACAGTGTCCCCGGTTCCGTAGTAGACAGTCTCAGCAGAGGGATCAGCCCTCATCTTCTGCTCCTGTTTCTTCAGCACCCACTAAGTCAGCTAGGAGTGGAGGTCAGGTAGCCAGAGGTCACCCCAGGGGTGAGGACCGTACTGGCGGTGGTCAGGCTCGATTCTATGCCCTCCCAGATAGGAGAGACGCCAGTGCATCAGATGCAGTCATCACAGGTATTATCTCAGTCTGCCACAGGGATGCCTCTGTCTTATTTGATCCCGGATCTACCTACTCCTATGTATCTTCATATTTTGCTCATCATTTGGGTACGACCCGTGGTTGTCTTGCCTTGCCTGTGTATGTATCTACCCCAGTGGGTGATACTGTTATTGTGGATCACGTATATCGATCTTGTCTTGTTACTATTGGGGGTCTGGAGACCCGAGTTGACTTGTTATTATTGGGCATGGTGGATTTCGACGTGATTCTGGGTATGGATTGGTTATCTCCGTACCATGCTATTCTGGACTGTCATGCCAAGACAGTTACGTTGGCTATTCTGGGTATTCCGAGGATCGAGTGGCGAGGCATGACTGACTATGTACCCAACAGGGTGATTTCCTTCCTAAAAGCCCAACGGATGGTTGGGAAGGGTTATTTGTCGTACTTGGCTTTCGTTAGAGATGTTGGAGCTGAGACTCCTAGTCTTGATTCGGTTCCCGTTGTGAGGGATTTCCCTGATGTGTTTCCAGCGGACCTGCCGGGCACGAAGCCGGACAGGGACATTGATTTCGGTATTGATCTGGTGCCGGGCACTCAGCCCATCTCTATCCCTCCCTATCGTATGGCACCAGCGGAGTTAAAAGAGTTGAAGGAACAGCTTCAGGAACTCCTAGATAAGGGGTTCATTCGCCCGAGTGTGTCACCTTGGGGTGCACCAGTTGTTATTTGTAAAGAAGAAGGATGGCACAATGAGAATGTGCATTGATTACAGACAGCTGAATAAGGTGACAGTGAAGAACAAGTACCCACTACCCCGTATTGAGGATTTGTTTGATCAGCTTCAGAGAGCAAGGGTATTCTCTAAGATTGACCTCCGATCGGGCTATCACCAGCTGAAGATTAGGGATTCAGACATTATGAAAACGGCTTTCAGGAGGAGATATGGGGACTACGAATTTCTAGTGATGTCCTTCGGGCTGACTAATGCCCCGGCCGCATTCATGCACTTGATGAACAGTGCATTTCGGCCGTATCTGGATTCTTTTGTGATTGTGTTTATTGATGATATTCTGGTGTACTCGCGTAGCCGGGAGGAGCATGCGCAGCACCTGAGGGTGGTATTACAGAGATTGAGAGAGGAGAAGCTTTATGCGAAGTTCTCTAAGTGTGAGTTCTGGCTTAGTACTGTGACTTTTTTGGGACACGTGGTGTCCAGTGATGGTATTCAGGTTGACCCAAAGAAGATCGAGGCGGTGCAGAGTTGGCCTAGACCGTCCTCAGCTACTGAGATCCGGAGTTTCCTCGGTTTGGCGGGTTATTACCGCAGGTTCGTTCAGGGCTTTTCATCTATTGCTTCGCCTTTGACGAAGTTGACACAGAAGAATGCTCCATTTGTGTGGTCGGATGAATGCGAGGAGAGCTTCCAGAAGCTCAAGTCGGCCTTGACCACAGCTTTAGTACTAGTATTGCCTTCAGCTTCAGGTTCTTACACGGTGTATTGTGATGCTTCGAGAGTTGGGATCGGTTGTGTATTGATGCAGGAGGGTAGAGTTATTGCGTATGCTTCTCGTCAGTTAAAGCCCCATGAAAAGAACTACCATGTTCATGACTTAGAGTTGGCTGCTATCGTTCATGCCTTGAAGATTTGGAGGCATTATCTATATGGCGTATCTTGTGAGGTATATACGGACCATCGCAGTCTTCAGCACTTGTATAAGAAAAAGGATCTTAATTTGAGGCAGCGGAGATGGCTTGAGTTACTCAGGGATTATGATATTACCATCCTGTATCATCCCGGGAAGGCCAATGTAGTGGCCGATGCTTTAAGCCGGAAGTCCATTAGTATGGGTAGTTTGGCGTATATTCCAGTTGAGGAGAGGCCCCTTGCACTTGATGTTCAGGCTTTGGCCAATCAGATGGTGAGGTTAGATATTTCCGAGCCCAGTCGGGTGTTGGCTTGTATGGTTTCCCGATCTTCTTTGTACGATCGCATCAGAGAGCGCCAGTATGATGACCCGCATTTGCTTGTCCTGAAGGACAGGGTCCAGCATGATGATGCCAGAGATGTGACCATTGGAGATGATGGTGTGTTGCGGATGCAGGGCCGGATTTGCGTGCCCAATTTGGATGGGCTCCGGGAGTTGATATTGGAGGAGGCCCACAGCTCGCGGTATTCGATTCATCCGAGTGCCGCGAAAAT
>NW_017670877.1:8881-20654 GCF_001879085.1 Nicotiana attenuata | reverse complement strand
ATCAACTTATTTAATATCAAACTCCCCAACTTGGCTCAAAGCCATAGATCAAAACACGCTCAATAAATCATAACGCATATACTCCATTGCTGCCGTAATACCATAGTGAGATTGGACTCACTCCTTCATAAGCTTATGGAAACACAAATCATCTGGAATTTTAACTATCCTGCAATTCTTGCATTCACTCACACCACAGTTAAGTCCACTCTCTAGGCGGCCAAATTTTTACTAAGTCCCAAATTTTTCAAAAATTTTCGGCAGAGTCTCCTTTTTAATTGGGCCTATCCACCTACCAGAGAATCACCAAAACCATCCTAACAACACATCCACAACTTGACAAAGCATCACAATGTATATCAATAACATTAATCTCAATATTACATGTATTATATTATCAAAATTGATACATGGACATGCGTTGCGCCTATTTGAATCGTAACACATAGAAAATACCTTTCGATTCTCCATTATTGGGCTATTCAACCAAGAAAGAACATTTTCTTTCCTTAATGTTTTCGACCTTCAAGTTGGGCTCCTCGACTCATAGATTTCATCATAATACATTTACAAAAGCGATCTCAGCTCCCAGGCTTATCTAACTAGTATGACAATTAGTTTCCCCTCATAAGCCAATTACCCATTAGCTTTACCTTTAGTTAATATTTTTGTATACCTTCCACTGTCATACACATTACGCAATCACTTAATCTTCCTGAGTCTAAACTCATACCGTAACATGAAATTTACTTCACTCCAAATAGGAGACATGAAAAGATTCTTCATGCGCCCATAACTCGAGGCTACACATCTAATCACAATGAAAATCAAACACTTAATAGTTCATCTATCATCCAGTAGCCCTTCATCGTCACTTTTAAGTCATATATATACATCTCGCAGTACTAACATACTCTTCACGTAGCTATCCAACCATCATTCCCACTAATAGGGACAATACCGGACATATAAGTTCAAAACAATTGCTCGCACAATTAGCACCCCGGTGCTCAAGCCATAGGCAATGATCCGGCCTCAAGTCCTCCAGATTGGCCCGATATACTCACAAAGATTACCTCTCGCCCCTCGATCGGGGAAAACATAAACCATCAAAGCACATATAATACTGAGCGCTCATGTGCGCATACAGACGTGTGGAAGGAATTTCAAGAGTTATATCTCAAGCTGAATCAAGTACGCACGATAAGAATGTCAAGAATGTGAAGTTTTCCTAAAGGTTCTACAGCCTCTCGAGGAGAAATACAGGCGTCCCCATACCGCTCCGCGAGACTCTACTAAACCTGCTCATGACTCGTGAGACCTAGTAACCTAGGCTCTGATACCAACTTGTCACGACCCAATTCCTATACCCGATCGTGATGGCGCCTCTCGTGAAGACAAGGTCAGCCAACTTAGCCAAATCATTTATTTAACAGTTACTAAACATAAGTGAATAGAATAATACAACTTAACAGCCATAATAATTGGTATTTTCAACCCCACATAACCCGACCGGGGTGTCACAAGTCACGACCATCTAAGAAGTAGGAACACAACTACAGGGTCATATATATATAAAATGAAATCTGGAATCCAAAAGATGAAGTTCGGTGCCGCGAACGCTGGCGGTCACCTTGCTCAGCTACATTAGTATTACCTTCAGTCCGCTAATCACCCGCTACCGGGTGAACAATACCTGCAACTGCACGCGAGGTGCAGGGAGTAAAGTGAGTACTTCAAACTCAGTGGTAATAAGAGTAAATAATAACTGAGAGGCAAGAAATCACGTAAGAGCACTCCATCATGCTATATAGGACAGTACAACCCTTTTTAGAAAACAGTAAGACCGTGAAAAATCCTTTAGAAAATATCTGGCTCAGTTTAAAAACCTCTTTTGAAAATATCCTTTTCCAACAGTCAAGCATATGAATGCGTTATCAAATAGTGCAAGTCCGCACATAAGTTAGCCCCTCGGGCACAGCACTCTATTAACAAATAACACCAGGGTATCTAGTACGCAGTGCAAGAACAGCATAGATGCCAATGATATGAGAGTGCTGAATGTCATGCCACGTAGTACAAACAGGAAACAATGCATGAATGCAATGCAATGCACATGACCGCTGCGGCGTGCAACCTGATCCATTTGGGTACCCGCGCTCACTGGGTGTGTACAGACTCCGAAGGGGCTCCTACAGCCCAAGCGCAATATCATCATAGCATCGCTGCGGCATGCAGCCCGATCCATCCTCAGTCCAGAACATGCAAATGAGCCACTCGGGCAATGTCAAGTAATAGATTTTAACTCAAAACATCAGAAAAATGCAATTTAAGTCTTTAAACTTTAGCAATATGACTGCACATTTCAAAACAGGGTTTAACTCAGGACTGAAATCATTTAATATGCTAAGTGTCATGAAAACAGTGATAATAACCCCTACAGGGTTCAAATAACTGGCACGAAACCCAAAACATGGCAATCAGCCCAATTCAAGATAGCATCTAGCAAGTTTCAGTCAATTACGCAGTAAAATCCACAACCGGGACGGACCAAGTCACAATCCCCAACGGTGCTCTACCCCACGCTCATACTTGGCGTGCAAGTCACCACAATCCAGCACTATGATGTGCAAATCCGGGGTTTCAAAGCCTCAGGATATCATTTACAAGTATTACTCACCTCGAACCAGTGAAATCTCTGGCTCGCGACGCCTTTGCCCTTCAAATTTATCTCCACGTGCGTCAAATCTATCAAAATCACACAAACATTGATGAAGCTCGATTTCTAAAAGACGGGGTTTTAGCCATACATATCTGAAATTCGCCCCTTAAATGATACTACAATGATGCAATACAGTTATGTATAGAAAATTGCAAGTCAACTAATGCGCAGCAACAATCAATACGTTAACCAATCCATTCTTACCACACTTTTGTAAACACCAACGGAGCTCAATTTCTAAGAAAAAGGGGTTTTAGCCATACATACCTCAAATTCTCCCCTTAATGACACTATAAGGATCCAATACAATTAAGCAACTTCAATCTACAATACAACATTCAATAGGGCCAATATTAGTAATAAATTCCATAACTTATGCCATTTAGGCATATTATCAAACAACTTGTAGGCATAGATATTTACACCTCATAACTATAGTATTGGTTCCTCCAACTATCACCATTAACCAACAATTCATCTCATCATCATTCCTAACCAATTTATAACTTCCAACTACACATGTATGACCATCCATTCACACCCAACTAACAAATCCTATCAAATATCCACCTTTCAATCTCTACAATAACTATGTATTTATATTGAGAATTTATGACTTCCAATCACCATACCATAAGTTGTAATACTTGATTCATACTCATATTCCCATAATATATCCATATATGTAAGTTTGAGGTTTGGAAGAAATCTTGGAAAACCCTCCTTTGAGTTCTTGAAGAAATTTTCTTGAAAATCTAAGTGTTTTTATGATAGGATTTCATCAATAATAGTATATGAATGATGGAATTTCACACCAAGATAATGGAGATTGCTTACCTTGAAGATTGGGGGAGTTGAAGGTCTTGAGAGGGTGGAAGAAAACCTCAAAGTTTGTCCAAAATAAATGGGTAAGAATGAACCCCGAAATGAGTATTATAGGCTGTTTCGGACGCCACAGGTGGCGCTGGGCGCTGCTTGTGGCGCTGGATCCAGTAGCTCAAAATTTTGGGCGCCACGGCTAGTGCCCGGCGCTACACAGGGCGCTGACGACACGAAAATGGCCATAACTTTCTATATACACCTCCGAATGATGAACGGTTTGTTGCGTTGGAAACTAGACTCAAAGAGCTTTAATTTGATAGGTGGTGCATCACCCAACTCCTTATATAACTGGAGATATGATCGTTTAAAGTGAGGTCTTGTGATGTAACGACCCGACCCGTCGTTACGGGAGTTACCGCCCCGTTTTGCCCGTTTTATGCTTCTATATGTTTCATTATATGTGTTTGGAAAATTTGAAGTAATTCGGATAGAGTTCGGTTAGAAATGAGACAATAAGTGTCTTTATGAGAGGGTTAGTATGGAAAAGTCAACCGAATGTTGACTTATGAGTTTGAAGGCTCGGAATGGATTTCTGATGATTCGACTAGTTTTGGGGGATGATTAGTGACTTAGGAGCGCAATCAGAATTGAATTTGGAGGTCCGGTGTAGAATTAGGCTTGAATTGGCTAAGGTTGGATTTTGGCGAATTCCGGATGGTAGGTGAGATTTTGATCCGAGGGTCGGAATGGAATTCCGAGAGTTGCAGTAGCTCCGTTAGGTGATTTTGTATATGCGTGCAAAGTTTCAGATCATTCGGAGGTGTTTAGGTCAGGTTTTAGATCAAATGCAAGTTTCGGAAGTTTTAGTTTAACTTAGGCTTGAATCCGTAGGAATTCGATGATTTTGGTGTTTATGATAGTGTTTTTATGTTACGAGCAAGTTTGAATGAAGTAATAGAACATATATGTACATTTGGTTGAGGTCCCGAGGGCCTCGGGGTGATTTCGGATGGCTAACGGGGAGTTTTGAACACAAAAAAAAGTGCAGCAGAAATTGCAGAGGAATTTTCCTCTATGCGATCGCGTAGGTATGCCTGCGATCGCATAGAAGGTTCAGAGGGGGATGAAGATTTGCTCTATGTGATCGCGTATAGGGGTCAGCGATCGCATAGGTTGAGGAGACTGGGCAGTGCGGTCGCGTGGGTAGTGATGCGATCGCGTAGAAAGGGGAGACAGTGCTATGCGATCGCATGGCCTGTCCTGCGATCGCGTAAGAGGAATTGAGGGCCTGGAAATTTTGGCCTATGCGATCGCAAGGGTAGTGATGCGATCGCATAGGGGTCGCTACAGTAATCTGGCAGAATGTTTAAAACCCTTATATCCGCGACCCACATTATTTTTCCACCATTTTTACTCTGCCAAGAGAGCTTTTTGAGCGATTTGAAGAGGGTTTTCAACGGGTATTGATTTGAGGTAAGTCTCTTGACTAGAAAACGCCATTTTTTGGAAGAATCAACACTCAAATTCATGAAAGTGGGTAGAAATTGTGAAGAACTAGGGCTTGATTTTTGAAAATGAATTTTTAGGATTTGAAAGGCCATTTGAGCTCCGTTATTGGTAAACTTTATATGTAAGGACTCGTGGCGAGACGAGGAATCCGTTGGTGTGATTTTCGGAATTTTTTGAGAAGTGGGCCCGGGGCTCGGGTTTTACCAACTTTGTGAATTTTAGTACTTTTCGAGTATTTTTGATTGGGTTATGTTTCTTTAACCCATATTTATGTATTCATTGTGATTTTGACTAGATTCGACGCGCGAGGAGGTCGATACGAAAGGAAAAGGCATTGCGGACCATCTACGGCCGGTTAGAGGTGAGTAGTTGGTGTATATGATGGCCTGAGGGTTTGAAACCCCGGCTTTTCACATTGTGACGCTATTGTAGGGCGTGACTCGCACCCCATGGCAGGTGCGGGATTGGTTATGACTGGGATTGAGACTTAGTCCATCCAGAACAAGAATGTTTCTATATTGGCGACTGATACGCACCCTGTATTGAATATATCTGGGCTTATTGCCGTGTTTGGGGCCTTGTGCCGATCTGTAGCATCCTTAGAGGTTGAATGTCATTGTGATAGCATGCTTTGTATAATCATTGATCTCAGTCCTGTGTCTAATCGCTGTTATAAAATGCTAAGTCACTATTCCTGAAGTTAAATATCTAAAGTATATTCTTCTTAATAAATTGGAAATTGGGAAATTAATTGAATCTGTTACGTGACTCATATGCATATTGTGGACTGAGTATGGATCGGGCTGCACGCCGCAACGAATGGTATGATCTTATTGCGCTTGGGCTGAAGGAGCCCCTCCGGAGTCTGTACACACCCCCAGTGAGCGCCGTCGACGTTAAATGGATCGGGCTGTACGCCACAGCGTGTTCATGTGCATTGCATTGCATCCTTACATTTTACTTGACTGTATTATTTGAAGTTGTTTTGCTGTTGGATTGTAGTAAGGTGTAGGACTGTTACTTTTAGATTTGCTTTGTGGCATTTCGTGGATTTCTTATCTTCAGACATTTTATATGCTTATTACTCACTGAGTCGATAGTACTCACCCCTACTCCCTGCACCTTGTGTGCAGATTCAGGTACACCGGAGGCTTAGCTGAGCAGTCTTTGTTTTCCAGAGCTTATCAGAGTTGTTGAGGTAGCTGCTTGACGTTCGCAGGACCTAACTACTCTTCCTATTTCAGTTTTATTTATATATATACATTTCCAGACTTGAGTATTTTCGTTCAGATTTTGTTATTCAGATTGTTTTAGAGGCTCTAGACTCGTGACCCCAGATCTTTTGGGAGTGTTTTTATCAGACTTCGTATCTTTCTCAATATTATTCTTCCTTAAATATTGGATTATTATTCTAAGACTATTATAATCTCTTTAGATTGTCGGTTTTGAGGTTTACGGTTGATTTGGGAACGACTGTGGTCAGGCTTGCCTAGCAATTTTGTTGGGCGCCATCACGATCGGGTTTGGGGTTGTGACAAGTTGGTATCAGAGCCTAGGTTACTAGGCCTCGCGAGTCATGAGCCGGTTTAGTAGGGTCTCGCGGATCGGTACGTAGACGTTCGTATCTATCCTCGGGAGGCTACAGAACCTTTAGGAAACACTTCACTTTCTTAAAATTCATGTCGTGTGGCTTGTTATTATGAAAACTAAATTTCCGTATCCTATTCTCTCGCAGATGGCGAGAACCCGTGCTAACGGACGTGGCGGACGACCACCAGTGCCACCTAGAGGCCGTGGTCGCGGTAGAGGCAGGGCAGCAGGGACAGCACCTGCTGACCCACCAGTTGACCAGACTCAGGGTCAGATTCCAGCACCAGTTGACCAGGCTCAGGGTCAAATTCCAGCTGTAGATGCTCCAGCAGCACCTATTCAGGCACCGGCAGTGCCCATTGTGATTCCTGGTCTCTAGGAGGCTTTAGCTCAGATCTTGTCCATCTGCACTGGCCTAGCTCAAGCGGTTTCAGCCACTACAACGGCGGCTACTTCTCAGACTGGGGGTGGTCATCAGACCCCCGATGCTCGCACACCTGAGCAGGTTGTTCGGGGCTTACAGACACCTGGGGTAGCTCTAGCTCAGCCAGTTCAGCCAGCTGCACCACTTGCAGCAGTTGTTCCAGTTGCGCCAGTCGCACCAGCTCCAGCTCATGTGGTTCCAGCTATGCCGGATGACGAGCAGCGTCAGTTGGAGAGGTTCGGTAGGCTTCAGCCCCCGACATTCAGTGGTGTTGAGGGCGAGGATGCCCAGGGTTTTCTGGATAAGTGCCAGCGTATGCTTCGTACTGTGGGTATTCTGGAGTCTAGTGGAGTGGCTTTTACTACCTTCCAGTTCACAGGGCCTGCATTTACTTGGTGGGAGGAGTTCGAGAGGCGTAGGCCTATTGGAGCAGCGCCCCTCACGTGGCAGCAGTTCTCTACAGTATTCTTGGAAAAGTACGTACCCCAGTCTCACAGGGAAGAGCTGCATCGTCGGTTCGAGTGGTTGACTCAGGGAGATATGACAGTGACTCAGTATGAGTTGAGGTTTACACAGCTAGCTCGGCATGCTACGTGGATGATCCCGACAGATCGCGAGAGGATCAGGAGGTTTGTGGATGGCCTCAACTATCCGATCCGCATATTGATGACTAGAGAAAGGGCTACAGCAGTTACATTTGAGGAGGTAGTTGATGCGGCTCGTCAGATTGAGACCGATCATCGTCGGGAGCGTGAGGAGAGGGAGGCTAAGAGGCCTCGAGGTTCAGGTAGTTTCAGTGGTGCTCCGTCTAGGGGCCAGTTTCAGCGCAACAGAGGTCGTTCCTTCACACCTCCTCAGTCAGGTCGTTCAGAGTCCAGTGGGGCTTCGTCAGGTCGTGGTCATCAGGGTCATCAGCAGAGCCAACCTGCACTGAGTGCCTTTCCAGCTCAGAGCTCTGCTCCTGCTTCTTCAGCCCAGGGTTCATCTGCAGCGAGGGGTTCCCATCAGTCCCCTTCTCCAGCTCCAGGTCGTTGCTACGAGTGCGGTGAGTTGGGTAATATGAGGAGATAGTGTCCCCGGTTCCGTAGTAGACAGTCTCAGCAGAGGGATCAACCCTCATCTTCTGCTCCTGTTTCTTCAGCACCCACTCAGTCAGCTAGGAGTGGAGGTCAGGTAGCCTGAGGTCACCCCAGGGGTGAGGACCATACTGGCGGTGGTCAGGCTCGATTCTATGCCATCCCAGATAGGAGAGACGTCAGTGCATCAGATGCAGTCATCACAGGTATTAGGTCTGCCACAGGGATGCCTCTATCTTATTTGATCCCGGATCTACCTACTCCTATGTATCTTCATATTTTGCTCATCATTTGGGTACAACCCGTGGTTGTCTTGCCTTGCCTGTGCATGTATCTACTCTGGTGGGTGATACTGTTATTACGGATCGCGTATATCGATCCTGTCTTGTTACTATTGGGGGTCTGGAGACCCGAGTTGACTTGTTATTATTGGGCATGGTGGATTTCGACGTGATTCTGGGTATGGATTGGTTATCTCTGTACCATGCTATTCTGTACTGCCATGCCAAGACAGTTACGTTGGCTATTCCGGGTATTCCGAGGATCGAGTGGCGAGGCATGACTGACTATGTACCCGACAGGGTGATTTCCTTCCTAAAAGCCCAACGGATGGTTGGGAAGGGTTGTTTGTCGTACTTGGCTTTCGTTAGAGATGTTGGAGCTGAGACTCCTAGTCTTGATTCGGTTCCCGTTGTGAAGGATTTCCCTGATATGTTTCCAACGGACCTGTCGGGCATGCAGCCGGACAGGGACATTGATTTCGGTATTGATCTGGTGCCGGGCACTCAGCCCATCTCTATCCCTCCCTATCGTATGGCACCAGCGGAGTTAAAAGAGTTGAAGGAACAGCTTCAGGAACTCCTTCATTCGCCCGAGTGTGTCACCTTGGGGTGCACCAGTGTTATTTGTAAAGAAGAAGGATGGCACAATGAGAATGTGCATTGATTACAGACAGCTGAATAAGGTGACAGTAAAGAACAAGTACCCACTACCCCGTATTGAGGATTTGTTTGATCAGCTTCAGGGAGCAAGGGTATTCTCTAAGATTGACCTTCGATCGGGCTATCACCAGCTGAAGATTAGGGATTCAGACATTATGAAAACGGCTTTCAGGACGAGATATGGGCACTACGAATTTCTAGTAATGTCCTTCGGGCTGACTAATGCCCCAGCCGCATTCATGCACTTGATGAACAGTGTATTTCGGCCGTATCTGGATTCTTTTGTGATCGTGTTTATTGATGATATTCTGGTGTACTCGCGTAGCCAGGAGGAGCACGCGCAGCACCTGAGGGTGGTATTTCAGAGATTGAGAGAGGAGAAGCTTTATGCGAAGTTCTCTAAGTGTGAGTTCTGGCTTAGTACTGTGACTTTTCTGGGACACGTGGTGTCCAGTGATGGTATTTAGGTTGACCCAAAGAAGATCGAGGCGGTGCAGAGTTGGCCCAGACCGTCCTCAGCTACTGAGATCCGGAGTTTCCTCGGTTTGGCGGGGTAATACCGCAGGTTTGTTCAGGGCTTTTCTATTGCTTCGCCTTTGACGAAGTTGACACAGAAGAATGCTCCATTTGTGTGGTCGGATGAATGCGAGGAGAGCTTCCAGAAGCTCAAGTCGGCCTTGACCACTGCTCTGGTACTAGTACTGCCATCAGCTTCAGGTTCTTACACGGTGTATTGTGATGCTTCGAGAGTTGGGATCGGTTGTGTATTGATGCAGGAGGGTAGAGTTATTGCGTATGCTTCTCGTCAGTTAAAGCCCCATGAAAAGAACTACCCTGTTCATGACTTAGAGTTGGCTGCTATCGTTCATGCCTTGAAGATTTGGAGGCATTATCTATATGGCGTATCTTGTGAGGTATATACGTACCATCGCAGTCTTCAGCACTTGTTTAAGCAGAAGGATATTAATTTGAGGCAGCGGAGATGGCTTGAGTTACTCAAGGATTATGATATTACCATCCTGTATCATCCCGGGAAGGCCAATGTAGTGGCCGATGCTTTAAGCCGGAAGTCCATTAGTATGGGTAGTTTGGCGTATATTCCAGTTTGGGAGAGGCCCCTTGCAGTTGATGTTCAGGCTTTGGCTAATCAGATGGTGAGGTTAGATATTTCCGAGCCCAGTCGGGTGTTGGCTTGTATGGTTTCACGATCTTCTTTGTACGATCGCATCAGAGAGCGCCAGTATGATGACCCGCATTTGCTTGTCCTGAAGGACAGGGTGCAGCATGATGATGCCAGAGATGTAACCATCGGAGATGATGGTGTGTTGTGGATGCAAGGCCGGATTTGCGTGCCCAATGTGGATGGGCTCCGGGAGTTAATATTAGAGGAGGCCCACAGCTCGCGGTATTCGATTCATCCGGGTGCCGCGAAGATGTACCAGGATTTGAGACAGCATTACTGGTGGAGAAGGATGAAAAAGGATATTGTGAATTATGTGGCTCGGTGTCTCAACTATCAGCAAGTCAAATATGAACACCAGAGATCCGGTTGTGTACTCCAGCGGATGGATATTCCGGAGTGGAAATGGGAGAATATTACTATGGATTTTGTGAGTGGTCTTCCTCGTACCTCGAGGAAGTTTGATTCGATTTGGGTGATTGTGGATAGGCTGACCAAGTCCGCACACTTCATTCCTGTATGCACTACTTATTCTTCGGAGCGGTTAGCAGAGATTTTCATCCGAGAGATTGTGCGGTTGCATGGGGTCCCAGTTTCTATTATATCAGATAGAGGTACCCAGTTTACTTCTCAGTTCTGGAGAACATTTCAGCGAGAGTTGGGTTCACAGGTAGAGTTGAGCACAGCATTTCATCCTCAGATGGACGGACAGTCCGAGCGTACTATCCAGATATTGGAGGACATGTTGCGTGCCTGTGTTATTGATTTTGGAGGTTCTTGGGCTGAATTCTTGCCACTTGCAGAGTTTGCTTATACCAACAGCTATCAATCCAGCATTCAGATGGCGCCGTATGAAGCCTTATATGGGAGACGGTGCAGATCTCCGGTTGGTTGGTTTGAGCCCAGCGAGGCTAGATTATTGGGGACAGAGTTAGTGCAGGATGTCTTAGAGAAGGTAAAAGTGATCCAGGAGAGACTTCGTACAGCTCAGTCGCGTCAGAAGAGCTATGCGGACCGGAAGGTTCGAGATGTATCTTACGCGGTGGGCGAGAAGGTCTTGTTGAAGGTTTCGCCTATGAAAGGCGTTATGAGGTTTGAAAAGAAAGGAAAGCTGAGTCCAAGATTCATTGGACCTTTTGAGATACTCAGGAGGATTGGGGAGGTGGCCTATATGCTTGCTTTGCCACCCAACTTGTCGGGAGTTCATCCGGTGTTCCATGTTTTTATGCTCCGGAAGTATGTTGGGGACCCATCTCATGTATTAGACTTCAGCACGATCCAGTTGGATGAGGACTTGACCTACGATGCGGAGCCGGTGGCTATTTTGGGTCGTCAGGTTCGAAAGTTGAGATCTAAGGACATAGCTTCGGTGAAGGTACAGTGGAGAGGTCGGTCCATGGAGGAAGCCACTTGGGAGACCGAGCAGGAGATGCGGAGCAGATATCCCCACTTGTTCGAGACTCCAGGTATGTTTCTTGACCCACTCGAGGACGAGCGTTTGTTAAGTTG
>NW_017670877.1:0-8735 GCF_001879085.1 Nicotiana attenuata | reverse complement strand
AAAAAGTGCAGCAGAAATTGCAGAGGAATTTTCCTCTATGCGATCGCGTAGGTATGCCTGCGATCGCATAGAAGGTTCAGAGGGGGATGAAGATTTGCTCTATGCGATCGCGTATAGGGGTCTGCGATCGCATTGGTTGAGAAGATTGGCAGTGCAGTCGCGTGGGAAGTAATGCGATCGCGTAGAAGGGGAGACAGTGCTATGCGATCGCATGGCCTGTCCTGCGATCGCGTAAGAGGAATTGAGGGCCTGGAAATTTTGGCCTATGCGATCGCAAGGGTAGTGATGCGATCGCATAGGGGTCGCTACAGTAATCTGGCAGAATGTTTAAAACCCTTATATCCGCGACCCACATTATTTTTTCACCATTTTTACTCCGCCAAGAGAGCTTTTTGAGCGATTTGAAGAGGGTTTTCAACGGGTATTGATTTGAGGTAAGTCTCTTGACTAGAAAATACCATTTTATGGAAGAATCAACACTCAAATTCATGAAAGTGGGTAGAAATTGTGAAGAACTAGGGCTTGGTTTTTGAAAACGAATTTTTAGGATTTGAAAGGCCATTTGAGCTCCGTTTTCGGTAAACTTTATATGTACGGACTCGTGGCGAGACGAGGAATCCGTTGGTGTGATTTTCGGAATTTTTTGAGAAGTGGGCCCGGGGCTCGGGTTTTACCAACTTCGTGAATTTTAGTACTTTTCGAGTATTTTTGATTGGGTTATGTTTCTTTAACCCATATTTATGTATTCATTGTGATTTTGACTAGATTCGACGCGCGAGGAGGTCGATACGAAAGGAAAAGGCATTGCGGACCATCTACGGCCGGTTAGAGGTGAGTAGTTGGTGTATATGATGGCCTGAGGGTTTGAAACCCCGGCTTTTCATATTGTGACGCTATTGTAGGGCGTGACTCGCACCCCATGGCAGGTGCGGGATTTGGTTATGACTGGGGATTGTGACTTGGTCCATCCCGAACAAGAATGTTTCTATATTGGCGACTGATACGCACCCTGTATTGAATATATCTGGGCTTATTGCCGTGTTTGGGGCCTAGTGCCGATCTGTAGCATCCTTAGAGGATGAATGTCATTGTGATAGCATGCTTTGTATAATCATTGATCTCAGTCCTGTGTTTAATCACTGTTATGAAATGCTAAGCCACTTTTCCTGAAGTTAAATATTTAAAGTATATTCTTCTTAATAAATTGGAAATTGGGAAATTAATTAAATTTGTTACGTGACTCATATGCATATTGTGGACTGAGTATGGATCGGGCTGCACGCCGCAGCGAATGGTGTGATTATATTGCGCTTGGGCTGAAGGAGCCCCTCCGGAGTCTGTACACACCCCCAGTGAGCGCCGTCGACGTTAAATGGATCGGGCTACGCGCCGTAGCGGTCATGTGCATTGCATTGCATCCTTACATTATACTTGACTGATATATTTGAAGTTGTTTTGCTGTTAGTTCGTAGTTAGGTGTTGGACTGTTAGTTTTAGCTTTACTTTGTGGCACTTCGTGGATTTGAGTGTTGATTCTTCCAAAAAATGGTGTTTTCTAGTCCAGAGACTTACCTCAAATCAATACCCATTGAAAACCCTCTTCAAATCGCTCAAAAAGCACTCTTAGCAGAGTAAAAATGGTGGAAAAATAATGTGGGTCGCGGATATAAGGGTTTTAAACATTCTGCCAGATTACTGTAGCGACCCCTATGCGATCGCATCACTACCCCTGCGATCGCATAGGCCAAAATTTCCAGGCCCTCAATTCCTCTTACGCGATCGCAGGACTAGAGCCTCTAAAACAATTATATTCTCTTTAAATTGCCGGTTTTGAGGTTTACGGTTGAATCGGGAACGACTGTGGTCAGGCTTGCCTAGCAATTGTGTTGGGCGCCAACACGACCGGGTTTGGGGTCGTGACATCTTCATATTTCAAGCCCAAACTAGTAAGCTTTCCTTTATTTAGTCATTCTTTTATTTCAATTGTTTGTTTTGTGTTCTACGCCCACTATTGGAATCACTAGTTATAGGTTTCTGATTTTGTTACAATCACATGGTTTAGTTCCGTTTTGCCACCTGCTGTTTATGTGATTTTTTCTGATTTAATTACTCCTGTTCAGTATGATTGTTTGTTTTGATTTGCTTATTTACTGATCTTTTTAGTTTAGTTTAGTAATAAAATTAGCTCTATGATCCACCTTAATTAGTATTAGTTTAGTTTAGCTATTTTCTTCAGTTTGATTCAAGTTCTTTTGCCCTTAGTTAGGAATTCAGATTAGTAAATAGGATTTTGGTTCTGTTTTGAGATCAGTAGGCCCATCAGAACTAGGTCACTTGGCCAGACCATGGTTGGATAAACTTTAGTAATTTCGGGGGTATTCAGGGGTATTTTGGGCGTTTAAAATGGGTTAGAATGCTGTAGGCTAAACTAGAATACTCTAGGAGCTTCTAAAGTAGGGCCTGAATTGTAGTTTCAGAAATTTAGTGGTATAACTTGGGTAAGAAGTCAGTCCTTTAAGGACTTTAAGCTAAAAACTGAAAACTAATAAGGGACTAGAATGTAAAAGAAAAATCTGAAAGTTACCCTAGTTTTTGTCTATAAAAGGCAGCCTACCTTGCCTTGCAATACAGGTTGGAGGGGTTAGAAATCTGAAATTCAAAAACAATTCAAAAGTTTTAGAAGCTCTAGAAATCCACAGAATCTGAAAATTTGAAATAAAAATCCCAAAAACAAAAACCAAAAAAAAACTAGAAGTCTGAAAGTTTGAGAGTCCAAAAGCCTGAGAAAAACTACTGAAAATTCAAAACAATCTCTGTAGAAGTAAAGAGATACATAAACATGAGATCCTAGAGAGAAAACTCCAGAAAATTCAACAAAAATAGCCAAGAAGTTCAAAAACCTACTGTTTCATCTAGTTTCAGCAGCTGAAATTCACTTTCCAGCCCTGAAACTAGTTGTAATTCACATGTTGAAGATCACTTTGAATCATCACACTCTAGCTCTAAGTTCAGCTTGGTTTCCGGTTGATTGAGGCTCATTTTTGGAAGCCTACTGCATCCTGTCCTTATTTTCCTGGGTGTTGATTTGGAATTGCTGATTTCCTGCTGAAATTGCACTCGTTCTTACACTACTGCCTAGCTGACTTCCATTTCACCTCATTTTGTGATAATTTCCAGGTATTCCTTTGATCTCAAATGATGTATGAAGGATGAATCCAAATGTATGATCAAACTTGAGGGAAATGCTGAAACGTCACATACTCTTTTGCTATGAATCTGCTTCCTGCTGTGTATTTTGATCTAGATGCCTAGCCTAGTGTTATTTACTCTCAGCTTGCTCGCAAGCATGTGTATTCAAGTGCTAGTATGTAGTCTCCCTTAGAGTATGAGGGTTATGAGATCCAGACAATGCATTACATGTAATATAACAGGACTATTGAACTGATTGTTTTCCTTTCATGATCGTACGATTATTATGTTCAGTAGTGTTAGATTTGACTTGGTTAAGTCTGGTGTTCCTGTTACCATAACAGTTTGAAGCTTTAGAACAAATTCAAAATTAGTTGTTAATTTGAAATTAGAAGTTTGCTATGGTCCTGCCTATGATTTGAATGTTTGAAGTCATTTGAATTTGTATGTGAAGTTTTATCTCAAACGTCCATTATCAGTTTATCTTTCAAATTCTAGTTCATGTTTCAGGTGAATCTGAAGTTAAGTCCTGATATTGGCTTATAAATTGAATCACTGTTTAATTGCTGAAGAACGTTGGTTAAATTAGTAAGTCAAGTCTTAGTCAATACCGGTTTGGTTAGCATTAATGCCTGGACCGTCCAGGCCATAAGAATTGAGTTTAATATGGCCCAGTTACACAATAACTGTCCAGAATATCACTAGGCCCTCTTAAACCAATCAATTTCATTAAGTCAAGGGCCTGTGCGATTTGGGCCTAAAGCCCAGTTCCTGTTGTTTCGGTACCAGGCCTGCTTGGAAGTCTCCATTTAAGACAGCTTTTTATTTTCTTAAAACAGAACTTATTACAGCTTCCTCTTTTAGTGGGCTAACTTTGAAGCCCAAAACATGCTGAAGGCTTGAATTCATATTAAGTTTATGGGATTAATTTTGCAATACAATTTTGGGCCTTCCAAGTTAAGTAGCACATTTGAATTAAGAGGTTTTCCTCTTGTTTAAGTGTGGACTTGAACTTGAGTCCCAAATTCCTTGAATGTTTTCAATAATAGTAATTAATAATGCTGATTCATTAGGGCCCTTTTAGAGACAACACTATAATAGAAAATCATAGTTTCTTTTAGGATGGCTTTTAAATAAAAATGAGACGAGCCTCACTGCACAAAACATATAAATTGCGGGGCCCTCATTAAATGCTTTATTAAAAATATTTTAGAAATTCGGGACATGCCATTTAGCGAATTTTCATGGCTTCCCGCAAAGTTAAAAACGTGTTAGTTGCTTTAGCGCGTTATTTAATAATCTTACCTTCTCAAATGTGGGTGTGCATTTCATGCGACCCAAATCCAAATCCCAAAACGTTGAATAAGAGGTGTCAAGGATCCGGGTGCATTTCATGTGACATGATCCAAAAACACGCTTTTAAACGGTGTTCACTTTCATAAAAACTAATTAAAAGTGGTTAAACAAATTTATAAAATTGCACTATAGGTTTGAACATGTATAAAAACCAGATTTTTAGCCATTTACAATAATTTAAGCGACCGTGCTAGAACCACGGGATCCGGGGGTGCCTAACACCTTCCCTCGGGTCAACAGAATTCCTTATTCAGAATTTCTGGTTCGCAAACTCCAATTGGGAAGTCGAATTTTTTCTCGATTTGGGATTTAAATTAAACCGGTGACTTGGGACACCAAAAGCCAATCCTATCCCAAGTGGCGACTCTGAAATAAATAAATAATCCCATTTCGAATAATGTCACTTTAAATGGAAAAACTCCCTTATACATTATCCTTCGGGGTAGGTGTGTAAAAAGGAGGTGTGACATACTCCACTAGCTGCGATCGGCACTGTCCGCTACGGAACCACCTACATTCATTTAGAAATGTAGCGCCCCCGGCAAAAGGGAAGTTAGTACCATGGAATAGTACTAGTATGTATAACTAAACACCATCCTGTTAGAAAGAACAACCATACAAGAGTAAAAAGAAATCATAAGGACTACAAAGCTTCAAACAATCACCACGTTAGCAATATAAAAGGATCGCATAGCTTACACATAGTTTCTGTAACTTTAAGTTGGGCCATTCCATATTGTTGCATCATCATTCACAATACCACCGCTTTCTTGAGCGGAGTCCGATCACGGCCAGATCGGCTTATCTGCCTCATTTGAGACATATACCTCAATCATGATTTCATTCTCACTTTCCGGTTTCAATTATCAACACGATGCCACCATGTGTGTGTAGCATGGCGTTTGATCACGGCCCGATTGGCTAGGCTGTCTTACCAAGACGTTACCCTTTTCCATTAATCATCTCACTTCAATTTTTGGTTTCACATGTATTAGTTCATCGGCACTTGGGGCCATAATTACCACATCATACTTGGCACTAGGCCACATTCCATAACTCACGTTTCACATTATTCCCATTTTCAACATTAACCGTGCCATTTAAGATCATAGGCACATACAAAAGCAATTCAAGTTATAAGCATAGAGAGGAATTCATCTAGTTCAGCATATTAATCACAATGTAACCTGGACTTGAAATTTAGGCATAGCACATAGCTCATGTTCTCCACACATCCTCAATTTTACAAAGAATAGCACATTAAACACATGGAGACGCACCTTCCACATACATTTTCACAACACCAATTCATTTGATATAACAAGTACTACATCAATCAAGTTTCGGACTTATAAAATTTGCACGGACACCATGGAAAATCAATTTCTAAGAAGAGGGGGGTTTAGCCATACATACTTCAATAGAGCTTTCCTTAAATCCTTACAATAAATTCTTGAATTTCCTAACAACTTCGATCTATTTTCTGAAAATTACAAATTGAACCAAGAATTAGAGACATGATTAAGGTTCTAGCTCATTTGAGTATATTATCGAGCACTAAGTGTGCATTGTGATTTAGGACCCTTTTGTGAGAGATTTTCATTACCTTACACCCTAATTGCTATCTTTTTAACTCACAATCTTCCCATATCCCATTATCACTCATGCATGCAAGATAATCAAACCTTATACCCATGAACCCACTTGTTAATCATTTATCTTAATAGAAATTTCCAAATCATAGATTAGGGCACAAGTTCTTACCTCTTAGGATGAAGGCCAAGCAAATTTTACTTGAAAGTCTTCAAAGATTTGGGCAAGGATTGTAGTGACTTGATGAGTGTTAGTTTCTCCCTCTAGAACTCCCTCTCTCACTCTACTTTGCAGTAAAATAGCATAAAAGGGGTCTAATGGGATGTTTTTAATGGGATGGGATCGGGTTTTAAAAGTTAGAAAATAGGAGCCCCAACATAATGGACATGCGGTCCGCAAAAGGGACCGCAAAATGGCCCCCAAAACCTGAACAAACTGCCCGGGTATGCGACAAGAATGCGATCTGCATACCTATTCTGCCGTCGCATAATGCACCGCAGAACTGCCCCTCGCAAAATTCCAAGGAGATTATGTGATGACTATGTGGCCCGCATATTGAATATGCGATTGCATAATTGGCCGCATAGTTGACCTCAAAATCGACCATCAAACTACCTCACTCTGCAGCGACTATGCGGTCCACATAGCTATTTTGCGACCGCATAATAGACCGCAGAAATGCGCTATTCTAAAAAATATTATTCCTTAACTTTCTAACACATATTCCTAACTTGGCACTACGAGATCTCGGATTTTGAGCAAAATTTTCACGGGGCCTTGCATAATAAAGGTGGACATGTGGGATCGGGTTGCACGCCGCAACAAGGAGTAATAAGGGTGAATGATCATGTTGTTACAGATATGGTGATATATATACTATTTACTCTTATTGTAATTGATAAGGAGGAATAAGGGGGGATTGATGGGATCGGGTTGCACGCCGCAACAAATATATACTATTTACTTTTATTGTGATTGTTACGGAGGAATAAGGGAGGATTGGTGGGATCGGGATGCGCGCCGCATCAATATATACATACAAACATACATATATATACATATATATATATATATATATATGTATATATATATATATATATATATATATATGCATATATATATATATTGTAACGACCCAATCGGTCATTTTGAGCCCTAGCGCGTCGTTCGGCAGTCTGAGGCCATGAGCAGCTTCATGTCAGGTATTATGACTTGTACGCGTGGCCGGAATTAAGTTCTGGGAAGTTCAGAGTCGATTTGGAGAGAGAGTTCTTGTTTTAGAAGCTTAAAGTTGAAAGAATGAACTAAGATTGGATTTTTGAGTAAACGACCTTGGAATCAAGATCTGAAGGTTCCAGCAGGTTTGTATGGTGATTTCGGACTTGGGCGTATGCCCGAATTGGGTTTTGGATAACCCGGGAGCGTCTTGGCGCCTATTGTGGAAGTTAGCATTTTAGAAGAAATTTCATAAGTTTGGCTTGAAGTGCATTTTAGTGTTATCGATGTCTGTTTGGGATTCCGAGACTGTGAATAGCTCCATATGGTGATTCTGGAGTTGGGGCCGCGATCGGAAGTGAATTCGGAGGTCCGTAGGTCATTTTGGAGCCATTTGGCTAAAGATAGAAATTTGGAGGTTTTTGAGAAGTTTGACCGGGGGTGGACTTTTTGATATCGGGGTCGGAATCCGCTTCCGGAAGTTGGAGTAGGTCCGTAATGTCAAATATGACTTGTGCGCAAAATTTGAGGTCAATCGGACGTGATTTGATAGGTTTAAACATCGGAAATAGAAATTTGAAATTTCGAAGTTCATAAAGCTTGAATCGGGGTGTAATTCATGGTTTTAGCGTTGTTTGATATGATTTGAGGCCTCGAGCAAGTCCGTAATGTGTGATGGGATTGGTTGGTAGGTTTGGTTGAGGTCCCGGGGGCCTCGGGTGGATTCCGGATGGTTAACGGATCGAATTTGGAATTTGGAAGAGGGCTGAAGAATCCGGTTGCTGGTATTTTCGCTTCTGCGGTTGGGTAGCCGCAGAAGCGGCCCCGCAAAAGCGAGAAGGGAGCCGCAGAAGCGATTTATGGTCGAAGGCTCGTGGACCGCAGATGCGGTAAAGGTTCCGAAGAAGCGGGACCGCATTTGCGGAAGGTGGATCGCAGAAGCGAGAATGGGCAGCCTAGGGGGGACCGCAGATGCGGTCAGAGTTCCGCAGAAGCGGGATCGCATCTGCGGATGTTAGGTCGCAGAAGCGGAAAAGGATAGGCCCAGGGGAAGCCGCAGAAGGGCGGATTTTCCGCAAAAGCGGGACCGCGGAAGCGGAATTTCTTCCGCAGAAGCAGAAATAGCTAGAGTAGTGAGGTCTTTTAAGTTCGGGGTTGAGTTCATTTCAACCCCATGTTTCTTCCATTGGAGTCGATGGGGAGCGGCTTGGAGATTCCATTTTCATCAATTGTCATGAGGTAAGTAATCTATGCTAGCTAGGAGTTAAATACAAGGGTTATATATGGATTTAGACTTGGAAAATTGTATAAATTTGAGGTTTTGGTGGAAAACCTAGAAAATTAGTAATCTTGGAATTTAGCCACGATTTTGAGTATGGAAT
>NW_017670876.1:395104-421890 GCF_001879085.1 Nicotiana attenuata | reverse complement strand
ATATCAAGGTTTTTATAGTTTTGTTCAAGGCAAGAAGAGGCAAGACGGAAGGAGGATAATTCGACATCGAGTTCTACCTTTCTTCCTTTTGTTTTTATCATTCATGATGAATTTTGCTGTTGTTATTATGAACATAATTATGAGTAGCTAATTATTTAGTCTAAGGTTTTGATGGAACCTGTTGAGGGATGAACTTCGTGTTGTGTTAATATAGTTTGCCCAGTTTAATCTCTATTTGTCCAACTACGTTCTTGTTGTAGTTAATTGATAGGATCCTCAATTAGCTGTGCCTATTTATTATGTATTACTCGGGAGAGAGTGCATATTTAGGTAGTTGTTGAACAACACCACTCCCAAAGTATATGAGGATTCAATAACCGAGGGTTTAAAGGTGGGATTAGGGATAACGAAACCTTGGGTGCGATCTAAGTGAGCTGTAATATAAGCCAGTTAGCGTAACTCGGGAGAGTGCATCTAGTAAATTTTTGTAATTACTCGGGAGAGATTTACGGTAGTATGAGTGCTCATGATCGATAGAGATGATTAGGCAAATCTATACGAAACATAACAGGAACGGATTCCATCAATAGGGAAAATCACAACCTTAGATCCTTCTCTTATTTGTTTACAACTCAGTCGTAGTTAGCTTTTAGTTTACTTGATTTGATTCAGTTATAGTTAGTAGAAATATCACCAAGTGTTATTCAAAATATTTGGGAAGTTGATTACGGAGAATTCAGTGAGTCCGACAAAAGTAATTGGTAGGTTAATTCCATGTGGAATTCGACTCTGGTCTAAATACCCGGATTATATTTGCAACGACCGCTTGTCCTTTTTATAAGGCATAGTTGGGCGTGATCAAATTTTGGCACCGTTTCCAGGGAATTAACGATGTTATCAATTACAGTTGAAAGAAATACAAAAATTCTTAGTGTAGTCAATTCTCTTTATTTTCCATCCATACATTAAAATTTTAACGTTTGCTAACTTGGTTATACAGGTGCATGCCTAGAAACTCATCGAGAACTGGTGAAGTATTTGAAGCATTGTCAGATTCCGAGAAAGTTTTCAAGGCCTTGAATCGGGCTAACCGGAAAAACAAACAACAACAATCAACCGAACAACCTGAACCAGACATGGAAGAGCTGGTAAACAACAGAGACAACAACGGGGATAACATGGTAGACCCAGTTGCGCAAGTAGTGGCGCCTCTTGTGCCAGAGGCTCCTCTATATGACTGGGCGCAACCCACAACAGAGAATTTGGCCACATCGATAGTAGTCCCGCAGATACAGGCTGACTCTTTTCAAATCACAAACAACATGCTGCACTTGTTGCAAAACAAGGGACTATTTTCGGGGTCATACATTGAAGATCCTCAACAGCACTTGAAGAATTTCCTGTCAATCTGCAAAACTCAAAGGCAGCCTAACGTAACTCAGGAAGCAATAAAGCTGTTGTTGTTTCCATTCTTAGTGACAGGAGCTGCCCAGACTTGGCTAAACTCACTCCCTATTAATTCCATCACGACTTGGGAGGAGTTAGCTAAGCAATTTGTGAATAAGTTTCATCCACCCAACAAGACTGCTCAGCAAATTGATGAAATTTTGAGCTTCAGATAGAAGAAACCAATGGAAACATTGCAAGAAACATGGGAAAGATTCAAAGGGATGTTGGTTATATGTCTGCACCACGGTATTGCAGAGCAGATGTTGGGGCAGTGGTTTTACATGGATCTGACAGATGGCGTGAAGGATAATGTTGATGCTTCAGCTGGTGGAGCATTCTTGAGCAAATCATGGAGAGAAAGCCAGATCCTGCTTGATAAGATGGCACAGAATTCGGGGTGGACAACCAGGAATGCACCTATCACTCTAGTAGTTCACTCAGTGGCCTTATATCCATCCAACACTCTTGCTGAGAATATGGCCACCTTAATGACACAAATGAGCATACTCACCAAAAAGGTGGAAGAGTCAGGGCAGAAGCAGCAGGTGCACATTGTAGATACAACCAATGGGGGATTATGCATATCTTGCATTAGTCAGCCAATTGGTAGCCAGTGGAATGCGGAAAGTGATCATCATCACTACCTTGAGAACATGAATTATGTGTCTAATTATGGGGTCCAGAGACAAGGTGGTCAGAATTGGGTCCAACAACATCAGCCATACAAGCCAGTCCACCAGCAACACAATAATGGTAATACGGGAGCCATGCTACCTCATGATAATTTGGCGCCCTACCAAAGGCCACAGGGGTACAACAACCAAAATCAGTAGCAGGGTTATCATCCTCCCCAGCAACAACATGGTGGGAGACAGGAAGATGGGTTTGCTAGACTCGAGGAAATGATGCAGCAGGTTATTGGGTCAAATGCAAAAATGAGTGAAAGAGTAGATGCACATGAGTTAGCCATAAAGAATATTGAAGTGAAAATGGGCCAGATACCGATGTCTTTGAATAATCGTCCTCATGGGACATTGCCTGCAAAACACTCAGGTAAATCTAAAAGATCAAGGTCCAAAGCAGCTGATGGCAGTGAGTCTACGTAATGGCAGAGACCTAGACTTGGAACAAGAGAGGGATCGAGAAAGCAGACAGGCTGAGACACTTGTACCAGTGCCCATTGAGCTAGATGATTCTGAAAAACTGACAGAGGTGACAGTACATCCTGCCCAGGAAGAAACCAACACACAGATTGAGGCTGAGCAGCCCAGGAACCGATAGTTGAGGTGGTGTCTGACAAAGAGAAAACCCAAATCACTGGGAAGAAGATACCTCCAGCATCATTTCCACAAAGGCTGGCCAAATACCAGAAGATGCACAATGCAAAATTTTTTTGGAGATGTTGAAACAAATTCAGGTAAATATTCCATTGATTGATGCTTCGAAAGAGATGCCTGGTTATGCAAAAATGATGAAGAATTTGATGTCCCAAAAATTCGACTTCCAAGACTTGGCCACAGTGACTCTAACTCAGACCTGCAGTGATGTGGTGACTAGACCAATTGCTGAAAAGTTGTCTGATCCAGGGAGTTTCACAATTCCTTGCACCATTGGTAACTTTGCCTTTGCCAAGGCACTCTATGATTTGGGGGCTAGCATAAATCTTATGCCCTGGTGATTTATAAGAGGTTCGGGATTGGAAGAGCTAGACCCACGTCTATGTTGTTGCAGTTGGCTGACAGAACTGTGAAAAGACCCTCAGGTATTTTGGATGACGTGTTGATACAGGTAGGGAAATTTATGTTCCCTGCAGATTTTGTGATTCTGGATTGCAGAGTGGATGAAGAAATTCCCATAATTTGGGAAGGCCATTCTTGGCCACAGGGCGAGCCCTCATTGATTGTGAAACCGGGGAGCTCAAGATGAGGTTGAACGATGAGGAGATAACATTCAACGTGTAGAAATCTATGAGGCGACCAAGTGAATTCTCCAATTGTTCTCTTATTGATGCCGTGGATGTGATCGTGGAAGAGGATGATGAGACATTGAATATGAAGGATCCTCTTGCTGCATGTCTTATGAATTTAGATGAGGTGAATGGGGAAGAATTGGCAAAATGGGTGCTGGCTCTTGAGGGCAAAGGCTTTTGGGAGAGATCACTTGAATTTGAGCCCTTGCACTTAGAAAAAAGAGAAACTCCTCCAGCCAAGCCATCCATAGAAGAACTACCAAAGCTGGAGTTGAAGCCACTGCCCGCCCATCTCAGGTATGCGTTCCTAGGACCTAACTCCACATTACCTGTTATTATCTCATCTAGTTTGTTAGATGTGCAGGCACAACAGCTTTTGCAGGTACTCACAGAATGCAAGACTGCCATTGGGTGGACCATGGCAGACATTAAGGGGATCAGCCCGGCCTATTGTATGCATAAAATTCTGCTGGAAGAGGGGCACAAACCTTCCAGGGAGCACCAAAGAAGGTTGAACCCCAACATGAAGGAAGTGGTGAAGAAGGAGATCATTAAGTGGTTAGATGCGGGAATCATTTTCCCCATCTCTAACAGCAACTGGGTTAGCCATGTGCAATGTGTTCCTAAGAAGGGTGGTATGACGGTGGTAAAAAATGATAACAATGAGCTGATTTCTACAAGAACTGTCACGGGCTGGAGAATTTGCATGGACTATAGAAATTGAATCTGGCCACCCGGAAAGACCACTTCCCACTTCCCTTCATTGATCAGATGCTTGACAGACTGGCAGGGAGGTCCCACTTCTGTTTTCTAGATGGGTACTCAGGGTACAATCAAATCTCCATTGCACCAGAGGACAGAGAAAAGACCTTGTTCACATGTCCATATGGGATTTATGCCTTCCGGAGGATGCCTTTGGCCTATGAATGCACCCGCCACATTCCAAAGGTGCATGATGGCCATATTCACCGACATGGTTGAAGACATAATGGAAGTGTTCATGGATGATTTCTCAGTGATAGGAAACTTATTCGATGAGTGCCTTACAAACCTGACCCGGGTGTTGAAAAGGTGTATTGAGACTAACCTTGTACTTAATTGGGAAAAGTGTCAGTTCATGGTACAAGAGGGTATAGTCTTGGGACACCTGGTATCAAGCAAGGGAATCGAGGTGGATCATGCTAAAGTTGATGTGATAGCAAAGTTGTCACCTCCCACATCAGTCAAGGAAATTAGGAGCTTCCTCGGGCATGCCGGTTTCTACCGGAGATTCATCAAATACTTCTCAAAAATTACCAACCCTCTGTGTAAGTTATTAGAAAAAGATCACCCTTTCGTGTTTTCTGATGATTGCATGGTAGCATTCGAGGAGTTGAAAACGAGGCTAGTCACAGCACCCATCATTGTTGCCCCCGACTGGGAGCAACCATTCGAACTCATGTGTGACGCCAGTGAATACGCAGTGGGGGCAGTGCTAGGACAACGGAAAGACAAGATAATGCACCTAATTTACTACGCCAGTAGAATGTTGAGTGGAGCCCAGTTGAACTACGTTGTGACTGAAAAGGAGATGCTGGCTCTGGTGTTCGCATTCGACAAGTTCAGATCATACCTAATTGGCTCTAAGGTAATTGTATATACTAATCATGCTGCTCTCAGGTACTTGATTGAAAAAGAGTCAAAACCTCGCCTGATTCGTTGGGTGCTGCTACTGCAAGAGTTTGACCTGCATATTCGTGACCGTAAGGGAACGAAAAATCAGGTCGCTGATCATCTATCGCGACTTGAAGGAGCTAAAAACTCAGTTGAGGCAGAGGATATTCTGGAAACTTTTCCAGACGAGCAGCTACTCGCCACAAGCCTTGAGGAAGTGCCATGGTATGCAGACATTGCAAATTACCTGGAAAACAGTATAGTTCCCTATGACCTTTCCTCTGTGCAAAAGAAAAAGTTTTACCGTGACTGCCGCATGAATTACTGGGATGAACCTTATCTGTTTATAATTTATGTTGACAATATGATTTGGAGGTGTGTCCCCGAGATAGAACAATCTTCTATTTTGCAGGCATGTCACGCATCGGCATATGGCGGATATTTTTGAGGAGTCAGGACGACAGCAAAAGTTCTAGAAGCCGGGTTCTACTGGCCAACCGTGTTTAAGGATGCACATCAATGGGTGAAGGGTTGTGATGAATGTCAGCGAACCGGGAACATCTCCGGTCGCCATGAAATGCCCATGAACCCAATTCAAGAGGTTGAAGTGTTCGACGTATGGGGGATAGTCTTCATGGGCCCCTTTTTCAGCTCCTTCGGCAATAAGTACATACTTGTTGCTGTAGATTATGTGTCCAAACGGGTGGAAGCTGCAGCACTACCCACCAATGATGCAAGGGTGGTAGTAGGGTTTTTGAAGAAGAATATATTCACCCGTTTCGGGATCTCGAGAGCTATTATCAGTGACAGAGGCACTCACTTCTGCAATAGAGCCTTCGAGAAATCGCTTGCAAAGTACGATGTGCGCCACAAGGTGGCAACCCCATATCATCCTCAGACCAGTGGACAGGTTAAAGTATCGAATAGAGAAATAAAAAAAGTGTGCTGACCAAGACTGTGAACGCCACAAGAACTGATTGGACAAAAAAGCTAGATGATGCACTCTGGGCCTACAGAACCGCTTTCAAAACACCAATTGGTATGTCACCATACAAGTTGGTGTTCGGGAAGGCCTGTCACTTGCCAGTGGAACTTGAACATAGAGCTTGGTGGGCATTGAAACGGCTAAATCTGGACATTGAGGTTGCGGGAACAAATAGAGTCACAGAATTGTATGAACTAGACGAGTTCCAATTTCTTGCTTTCGAGAGCACGAGGTTATACAAGGAGAGAATGAAGAGGTTGCACGACAAGAACATTGTTGAACGAAATTTCAAGCCCGGAGACATGGTGTTGCTTTATAACTCAAGATTAAGGCTATTTCTGGGTAAACTCAGGTCACGATGGTCTGGACCATTTCGGGTGGTCGAAGTGCTTCCTTCAGGTGCCATAGAGATTGCCTCAGAGAAAGATTCACACACATTTAGAGTCAATGGGCAAAGATTAAAACCATATGTGGGCATGGATGAAACCAAGGAAGTGTCAGTGATCCATCTGATTGAACTTCAGAGGTCGAGCGAGCCTTAAATGCGCTCATCTGCGTCATGCCACGACGTTAAATCAGGCGCTACATGGGAGGCAACCCATAAACTTGTTGTAACTGTCGTGCTACGACATTAAATAAGGCATTGTTTGGGAGGCAACCCATTGCGAAGTGACTTTAGAGTAGTTAGAATTTGTTATTTTTGATTTTAGTAAGTACTAACCAGTGCACGTGAGCTTGGGCGGGAGATAAATCCATCAGATGCTGAAGGAAGAGGTAAAAAAGTTGAAAAATCTCGAAGCCCAGGAGCGCGGCCGCGCTAAGACCGCGCTAGTGGCCAAGTATTCTATCTCAGCTATCCGCCCAGGAGCGCGGCCGCACAAAGACCGCGCTAGTGGCCGTCCATATGCCCAAGTTTTCTGTTTCAGGGCGCGCTTAGGCCGTGCTAGTGACCGCACTAGGACCGCGCTAGTACTGCCCGCCTGCTACTTTGTATTAATTAAAATTTTGTTTTTTTTTATTTTCTTCTTTTGTATTTTAATTCTAGTATTTGCTTTTCCCCAACCCTAACCCCCCCCCCCCTCTCCCTCCCACGACTAAAACCCACCCTTTCCCTCACGATCCCCCTCTTCCACTCAAACACAACCCTTTCCCATTCCCAAATAATCCCATCCCTAATACCCAAAAAGTAAACACAAATTCCATCCCCACCACTCTTCTTTTTCACTTCTCACAATCTCCTCCCACTTCAGGTAAGGTTTTCTTTTTGCAAATTTTTGTTGGGTTTTCTTTTGCATTGTTGATTATGTAGTAGTTTTTCTTCTCTTTTCTTAGAAGTAATTTGTAGTGCATATGTAGTGCTTGTGGGTGGTGGTATTTGTGGAGTTGTATCTCTTCCCGTAGTTGGCTGAAATTGGGGCAATGGTGGTGGTTATTGGGTTACAACATGATTAGAAAAAGAGTGTTAGAATGATGCCCATAACGTGTTTGTTAAAATGCCACAGTGCGTGTCAATGGTAATTGTGACCAATTGTGCGGGTGAAGTTTGAGTAACTGCAGTTGAGCCACATCTTTTGTGCTATGCTAATGCCATTCTTCTTTCAGGTACTATGGCACCTTCCAGGAAACGCCGAACAACAGGTGCTTTATCCAGCGGCCAAGCTGGATCTTCTAGGGCACGCGCTCCAGCTCCTGCTCGTCCGTTTGATAGTAACAGGTTCGTCTCTGCCGCAGCTCAGGACCATTTTGCGGATAAGGCTTCTAAGAAACCAATACCGGAGAGGGGTATGGATATAGGGTCGCTCCAACTTGGCTGTCCCAACTTGTATATTGAGCTGGTCAGGCGTGGGCTACAAATCTTCTTTGAAGAACCAGATGATGGGAATGTGATGGTTGTGCGCGAGTTCTATGCTAACGTTAAAGAAAATGTGAATGGTGTAGTAACAGTGCGCAAGAAGGCTGTGGATGCCTCTATTGAGGCTATTCGGAGAATATATCGGTTGCCCGCACCTGTGATGGAGATGGAGAATTATTATGAAGCTTATGGAAGAAAATACACTCAGTAAGAGCTATTCTTTGAATCAATTTGTGTACCTGGAAAGGAAATTGTGTAGATGCAATATGGGGAGAAGTTCCATTCAGCGGCACTCACCTTTGAAGGGAAATGCTGGCTGTATATCATCAACAACCGCCTGCTTCCGTCCTCCAACACCGCGGAAGTGAATGCCCCTCGAGCTGCTTTAATTTGGTGCTTTATAAATGGTCATAACTTTGACGTAGCCAAGTTTATTCACGAGGAGATGTTTATACGTTGTCCGGTAAAGAGGTACGATTTCTTCTTCCCTTCCTTAGTCATTAGGCTTTATCGGGCAGCTCGGGTGCCAGAAAATTTGAATGTGGATGGAATAGTGCCAAGAGACGCAAAGTTTCGAGCTGACAAGGTGACTACTGGGAAGGAGCCTGTGACACCTGGTGGTGATGATAGTGATGACTCATATGCATCTGAGGAGGGAGAGGATGAGCAGGCGAAAGCGGAGGCCGAACCTCCCACCCAAGCGCCGGTTGCAAAAGCTGCAGGACCATCTGGGTTGGTCGAGTTACCCGATTAGTAGCTTTAGAGCAGGATATGGCCGGAATGCGTACCACTGTCGCAGACTTGGGGACGCGAGTTGATGCTTTGGCCACCTAGAATGCTAAATCTAAGAAGAAAATAATAGGTTGGCTGCGAGCTCTGGGTCGTGCATGTCATCTGGACCCGGGGACGGTCTCCGATCAAGATTAATCCATCAGGGAAGTTCCTTTACCTCACATTTCTTTATTTTGTATGCCATGGGGACATGTCTTCTTTTTAAGTGTGGGGTGGGGGATACTTTGGTGTATGTGTAAATATGTAAGAACATGATTGTTTTATGTTTTATTTTGTTTTGTGGCTTTGAGTAGCAGTAGAATTAGGTGAGTCGACTTTTTCCGATGACGGATCTCATTCGGCGGGGTTCTTGTGGGTCCAAGTCGACGTTTAATCAAAAAAAAATAGAAATATGTTGGACTCTTCCTGATGACGATCTTCTAGACAGTTTTCTTGAGGGAAGTAAGTCTAAAGAAAATACCAAAAAGATTTTCTGTTTTAGGCAGTGTAGTAACTCCCCCTTGGTTTTTCTTTAGGTCGCGGTTCTTTTCCAAGGGTTTTGCTTGAAACGGGTGTAGTTAGTTTTTTTGTTTATTTTGTTTCTAGTTTTTAGTTGGTATTTATGGGCTATGAGCTGAGATAGGAAGAGAATCCCTTAGCGTTGTTACACCTGAACACAGTAGACACTAGAGTGTGACGCTTAGTCTCAGTTGTTGACTCTTGTTAGAGTGCCTTAAATTGTATGTTTGTAACTGACTTGAGTACTCAAACGAGAGTGTTTTGATAAGCCAATCTGGAGTGAGTCATGTTCCATGTGTGTGTGAGTTGTATTGTATTCTGTGCTCGACATTTGATGCCTAGAACTTGTCCTGTGTGTTTGCAAAGCGAAATAGTAGCTTTATTCAGTCTTAGAAGTGATATAGGCATTTCTTTGTTAAGCCAGATATATAAAGTAGACCCACCTAAATGCGATACATCGTAGTTAACCCCATTGAGGTTATAAGCCTATTTTTTGGCAACCACATTACAAACCTTACCCAATTGTTTGAACGGCCCATCTGTTTGAACCCCTTTACCTCCCATGAGCACTTGAATGGTTATGAAATATGCAAAAGTTAAAGTGTAGGGTGGTGGTTTGGTTTTTGAGTGGAACCAATGATATAGAGAAAAAGGTGCAGTATTTTGAAAAAAGAAAGAATAGGCGCAATTTAAAAGGAAAAAAAAGGAGAGAGAAAAGAAAATAAGTAAATGTAGTCCTTGATAAGTGTTGACTTGATACAATTGCACCTAAAGGAGTTTGGGGTATTATAAATAGAAGTGTGGTGAAACGTCTGGTCTGACACAAGTATGGTTTTGAATGCGAAAGTGATTGTATTAAAAGTGCTTAGGGAGGTTAGTCACTATATCCAAATATATCCTACCCGTCCCGTAGCCTACATTACAACCAAGTGAAGTCCTCATTGATCAGAGACTGAATGAGCTCGATTAGTAAAGTAGTACACTATGGGCAAGCCTATGGTGCATCTTTGTGGCATATGAATGTTCTTTCTGAGAGTGAGTGAATTTTGTCTATCTGAGTTCCTAATTGTTCTTAATGTTATTACTTATGGAACTACTCTCTTGTGGGATGTGAGGGCATGTGATTCACGAAGGAAAGGTGAGTCTTGACCTCTGTATAGAGTAATTCGAGTAAGTATGAATATTGCACGGCACGTGAGAGTCGACTCTTGAGGCAAAGATGTTACATTACTAGAAGCAACTTTGGTGATATGTTCTTGGTGTGATACGTTAGGGAAAAGCTTAGTGAAGAAACCTTTGTAGAGTATAGTGGATTGCTCGGGGACTAGTAATGATTTAAGTGTGGGGTGTTGATAATAGGCTAAATTCATGTAGTTTGGCGACTATTTATGCCCCAACTTGACTATGCTTCACTGTTCTAGGAAGGTTAAATGACGATAAAATGGCTCTAATTGTGAATGTTATATTTTGCAGGAGCAAGTCGTGCTTATAAGGACTTAGGATAGTGTTTGGAGCTAAATTAAAGCAAGGAAAGCCCCTCGGAGTTGAGTACGTGTGAAAGAAGAAAGAAAAGAGGTGATAAAGAGCTGAACCACTCTAGCGTGCGCCAAGCGCGGCCTTAGCACGGCCACACTAGAGCAGAAGAAACGGGACAGTGTAGAACGCAATATGCGCGGCCCAAGCGCGGTCACGAGCGCGGCCGCGCTAATCAATCCAAAAAACAGAAATATCAGGGGTAAACTTGGAAGTTTGGGGGCAATTCCACTTAACCTATAAGAGGTCCAGCTTGCCCAAAAAGAGGATATCAAGGTTTTCATAGTTTTGTTCAAGGCAAGAAGAGGCAAGAGGCAATGAGGATAATTCGACATCGAGTTCTACCTTTCTTCGTTTTGTTTTTATCATTCATGATGAATTTTGCTGTTGTTATTATGAACACAATTATGAGTAGCTAATTATTTAGTCTAAGGTTTTGATGGAACCTGTTGAGGGATGAACTTCATGTTGTGTTAATATAGTTTGCCCGGTTTAATCTCTATTTGTCCAACTACGTTCTTGTTGTAGTTAATTGATAGGATCCTCAATTAGTTGTGCCTATTTAATATGTATTACTCGGGAGAGAGTGCATATTTAGGTAGTTGTTGAACAACACCACTCCCAAAGTATATGAGGAATCAATAACCGAGGGTTTAAAGGTGGGATTAGGGATAACGAAACCTTGGGTGCGATCTAAGTGAGCTGTAATATAAGCCAGCTAGCGTAACTCGGGAGAGTGCGTCTAGTAAATTATCGTAATTACTCGGGAGAGATTTACGATAGTATGAGTGCTCATGATCGATAGAGATGATTAGGAAAATCTATACGAAACATAAACAGAAAGGGATTCCATCAATAGGGGAAACCACAACCTTAGATCCTTCTCTTATTTGTTTACAACTCAGTCGTAGTTAGCTTTTAGTTTACTTGATTTGATTCAGTTATAGTTAGTAGAAATATCACCAAGTGTTATTCAAAATATCTGGAAAGTTGATTACGGAGAATTCAGTGAGTCCGACAAAAGTAATTGGTAGGTTAATTCCCTGTGGAATTCGACTCTGGGCTAAATACCCGAATTATATTTGCAACGACCGCTTGTCCTTTTTATAAGGCATAGTTGGGCGTGATCAAATGCCCTTCTACCAAACATGCTTGCATCATTCAAGTGATGTCATTGAAGCATAGGCAAAACCTCACCAACACATTCAAGAATCAATCAAGCATTCTCTCAAGTCGGTGTCAATCCAGCAAGTGATTCTCAAGGGCATCAAGAACAAGGAACAACATAATGAAGGACCAGTTTACTGTATTAAGTCATTACATATCATTAGTTGTGTTGCACCTTTGTTAAAGTACTTTACTTGTAATTCCTACTTAGCTTAGTTAAAAGCATTGTGTGGGAAACCTTTTGTAAAATCATAAGCCTTGTGTTTATGTATTGGCTAAAGTTAGTCGAGTTGTAAGCTTTGTAATAGAGTTATTACAAAGGAGCTTCTAATAGAGTTGTTACAAGTTAGTGAGGGATTAAGAGGTTAATTCCTAGGTTACAATAGGTTGTAATCTGAAGTTTGCTCAGTAGTGAAGTTGAAATCCTACAAGTGTAGGTCGTGGTTTTTAATCCCGTAAGATGGGAATTTTCCACGTAAAACTCTATTGTGTCATTTACTTACTACAGTGTGTATGTGTTCTGTGGGAACTAATAGAGAACATGATTATCTATATAGTTTGGTGAAACCTTAGTTTCTATCATTTGACTTGCTTTTCCTTTTAGCCATATCTTATACTTTGAGTGTGATTTTTATCTTTTTGAAGTTTTTGATTTAAAAAGACCTACTTAGCCAATGCACCTGTAGAAGCTAGATGTATTACTTTGAAATGTATTTTTTTAAAAGCTTTTTCTAATCCTCATAGAGAACTAGGCAAGGATTATTTGATGGTGACCAGGTGTCTTCGTATTCTAGATTTGTGTATCTATATAGGTGTGGCCCATGTTTGTGATCCTCAACGGTTTTGGAATAGTAATGTTTGTATATGCTAGTTAAATATGGAAGGGGAGCCTTGGCAACGGTAAAGTTGTCTCCGTGTGACCCTTAGGTCACAGTTTGAGCTGAACCCTAAGTTAATGCGAAATACCTTGTGCATCGGGCTGTCCTTTTTGTGTTAGTTAAATGTGAAAAAACATGTGCACTCAAATGGTAAGATCCAAATCTTATGTTTTTGAAAATACAATTTACTAATTTTATCATGTAGCATTTTAAAAATTTAGGTAGCAGAGATGAGAATGTTGAGATGGATGTGCGGGCACACCAGGTTAGATAGGATTAAGAATGAGGTTATTCGCGACAAGGTGGGTGTGGTCCCTATTGAGGACAAGATGCGAGAAGCGAGGCTTAGGTAGTTTGGACATGTGAGCAGGAGGAGCACAGATGCCCCGGTGAGGAGGTGTGAGAGGTTGACATTGGAGGGCCTACGGAGAGGAAGAGATAGGCCGAAGAAGAAGTGGAGAGAGGTGATTAGGCAAGACATGGCGCAGTTTCAGCTGACCGAGGACATGACCCTTGATAGGAAGATGTGGAGGTCGAGAATTAGGGTAGTACGATAGGTGGTCTAGATTGTTCATACTGGTAGTATTAGTACGCACTCTCGCATTCTGTTGGTAGTAGGTTTCTTTGACTACCCGTTGTTTTCTTTTATTTTAATCATCTTATTATCGTGTTGTTTTTATGCTGCTTTTACATGGCCTTTTAATTTGGTGTTGTCCCTCCTTGTCTATCTTTTAATTAATATAGTGCTTATGTTTTCCTGAGCCGAGGGTCTGTTGGAAACAACCTCGCTACCTTCACAAAGATAGGGGTAAGGTTTGCATACACACTACCCTTCCCAAACCCCACGAGGTGGGATAATACTGGATATGTTGTTGTTGTTATTATTGTTGTTGTTATTGTTGTTGTTGTTGTTGTTGTTGTTGTTATATACATATATTACACACTAATCATACACAATATACATATACCAGCTATTTCTCTGGATAGATGGCTATCTAAGTTAATTTCTCTAACTTAAACAATGATCCTCCAAGCGGCTATCTATGCACTTGCCCCCTTTCTAGATAGTTTAAACAAGGCGAAATACATAAATGACCTCTTTAAGTTGTCCTCAACAATCAACTGAACACCTCAACTGAGGCCATTTCCAGCTAGACACTTTATTTATTCACAAAAGAAGCTCAACTAAACACACGATCATGTCAGCCCCCATCGCATGAAATTCACTCTCTGGGATGCGAGTTGCCTACCTAAAATTAGGTTTTTTCTTTTCTTTTCCTAAGATAATATGGACCCCACCTAATTTTTTGCCAAACACCATCCCAATCACGTACAGATTAATTAAAATCATCACAAACATACATCAATAGTCATTAAGCAGTAGAGAATATCATAGCAAAAGGTAGCCGATAAACATGGCTAAAAACAGTGGCAAAGCGAAGGATCGCCAGATTTCGACTTTCCGGCAGGTTTCACGGCCACATCGGAAATCACCATCATCGCAAGGGAACATATAGAGCAGTAAAAAGGATATAAGCAAGAGGGTCGCCGAAAAAACGTAGACCCGGCCAGACTCGTGAAAAACAGTCCACAAACATGACATAAAAACATATCTTTGTCCAAATCTTGAGGCGATGATTGGTGGCTATGCGGCGGCGGAAATGGAGGGAGAGAGGAGTCGGCGACTGTTATGTCAAAATGAGAGCGGAGATGGTATAGAAGGTTTCTTTTCTTCTTTAAATGTATTTTTTTAATTACACGTGTTAAATTTTTATGGCAAAATTACACGTCTCATTTTTTGATTGGTCCATTTGATATATCATTGGCAGGTGCAACTCACGCATATGGTATGCTGTACTCGGGTGTTTACTTGACCTACTTAATAGCCACTTGAAGTGTTAAAATGAAAAATGGCTCGGTTGAAATGTTCGATTGATCGTTTAGTACAACTTAAAGGGGTCATTTATGTATTTCGCCTTTAATCAGTTTTTGAGGTCAAATACTATTGTTCGCGGACGTTGCGACCCTTTTTATATTTTAAAATTAAATACTTGTATTGTTATATTATTTCAATTCTACATAAATAGTATCAGTTTAAATAATTTTGCAAGGATGTTAATTGTTTAGTCTTGAAAAAATAGGCGCTATAAAGTATAGTAATCATCATACTATATTATAAATATGAAGCCACAATCTAAAGATTGAATTACAAAAAATCCTTCAAAAGTTAATTGACTATTATAACCTCTTATTAAATGTTAAATTTCAGGTGCAATAATATTTTAGTCCCACTATAATTTATTGCTACTATGAGATGATCTCAAGGTAAGTCTGTTTACCTATTAGCTAAGGACCTTTGGTTTGCTTTGTCATCAAAGCCATCAAAGGTTATATAGAAAGCCCTCAGCAGCTTATATATGGACTACTAAACGAAAAAATAATTGAAAAAAACAGTGAACTTGCAAATTTAACATGCAAGTTTTTACCTTCGCAGAGAATTATATTGGTGAAAACTATTGAGCATGCAATTTCTATATAGCTTTCTTTCATTTGGTGCTTACGACCGATATGGAGCTTTAGTCATTCTAAGTTTATTCCTATTTTATGTTGGGAGAAAAACGAGGTAATTTTGTTTTCTCTTCTTATGAGTATCTATGAAATTGTATATTAGGAGTGATTTTATTTCGCGTCTCACACAACTTACATCTGGGTCCACAAAATTCTAGGACCCACACAGTTGTAAGATAAAAAAGAAGCCTCATACAACTAGTGTGAGGCACAAAATAATTTTTTTCTGTAACCAGTATGTGAATCATAAAAGCTAGAAGCTAAACATTCAAAGCTTATTCTTTTCATATATTTCTTCATGGTATCAGATTATATGTTCTATTAAAAATAAAACGATCCTGAAGATCCTTCATCCTCCAAAACAACCAAGGCAGCATCCTCTAGCACTACCCTAGCCCTCTCCCCCTCTTTCCTTCACCAACTCATTGAAATTTGTTGATGTGTGTCTACAATTCCATAGTTTCGTATATTATTTACGTTGTATTTTATATGCTTTAATGATAAATTACATTTTATTTGCGCATAATTGAGTCTATTTTATGTGTAGGTGATTTGGAGATGAAAGTAGAGTAAAAGGGATACTTAAACGTTGAAAGTGGGCTCGAGAACAGTGAAAAAGAGAGACCTGGCGAGGCCAGGCAAAGGCCGGCTTAACCAGGCTTTAGCCTGGCGAGGCCAGCCAAAGGCCAGACTAAGGTTGGCGTTAGGCTGGCACTGCAAGGCAAAAGCTAGGCTGAGGCTGGCGTTAGGCTGACACTGCAAGGCAAAAGCCAGGCTGAGGCTGGCGTTAGGCTGGCGACGCCAGGCCTAGGGCGAGGTCAAGTCTGAGTTTTGAAGACATAATTCGTTTCCCGGCTTGACTAGGACTTGACCTACATGTTTAGGTTTTTTCCTACACATATAAATAGACCTAATAACACCACTTTGAGGGGAGACAGACGAGAGATCGATATTGGACAGATTTGAGAGGGGATTCGACCTAAGGAGGCAAGAACACACTAGGGGCAAGGCAGAGAATTCTTCTACGAGTTTTTCACTTCCTTCTTCCTATTTTCATTATTGGTTATGAATTCTAGTATTGTAGTTATGCATACTATTATGAATAGCTAATTTGTTATCTAGGGTTTTGATGGAACCTATTGGAGGATGATTTTCCTATTACGTTAATATAGATTTGTTGTAGCTTTTTCTCTAATTGTTCAACTACGTTTATATTGTGGTTGGTTGAAGAGCTCTCAATCGACTGTGCCTATTTGGTGTGTATTACTCGGGAGAGAGTGCATATTTAGGTAGTTGTTGAACAACATTACTCCTAACGTATATGAGGGATCAATACAGAGGGTTTAAAGGTGGGATTAGGGATAACGAAACTTTGGTGCGAACCGAGTGAGCCGTACTTAATGCCAGCTAGCATAATTCGGGAGAATATGTCTAGTAAATTATGGTAATTACTCGGGAGAGAGTTACGACAGTCAGAGTGCTCATGATCGGTAGAGAAAACTTAGGCAATTTTATAGAAAATGTAGCGGAAAGGATTCCGACAATAGGGGAAATTATAACTCTTGACCTCCTTAATCTTGTCTCCAATCCTTTTCCTTGTTAATCGATAGTTTTACTGCTTTCTTGTATTTGTTAGTTAATTAGATAAAAATAAATATTATAATATTTATAATTAGGAAATTGTTTGGACTTCTGTTTCTTAGCGATATTGAATAATTGTAGCTAAGCCTTAGTTCTCTGTGGGATTCGACTCTGGACTTATAAACCGGAATATATTTGTAGCGACCGCTTAGTCCTTTTTATAAGGCATAGTTTGGTGTGATCAATAGTTGGCGCCGTTGCTGGGGAACTAACGGTGTAGCTGTAGGTGTACATATTTCTAGGTTGCAAGTTTGTACTTTTATTTTTGTTTTCTTGTATTTGATTATTTTTGTTTTTTTAAAATTTTTATTTTTGATCTGAGAGACATGGCATCTTGGAATTATGAGAGTTTTGATGTTGGTAATTCTACTTTTGATCCTCCTTATGCATATTGTGGAGGAAACCACCCATTGCAAAATTGTCAAAATATTTCCGAGAGCGAGTTATGCGCACCAACTCAATCTTATGTGTGGAATGTGTGTGATATGTGTGGTGGTCAAGATGGTCACTTTCATGGTTGTGCTTATATTTCTTATCTTCCTCCAACCCCTTACTATGATGGTTCTACTTTTTATGGTGAAGTTAATAGGAGCAAAGGACCCTGGGAAGCTGACCTGAAGGAGATCAAAGATATATTAAAGTGTTTCATGGAACTATATGATAAGAAACCACTGCAGATACAAATGCAAGAGGCAACTATTCACAACTTGGAGGCTCAAGTTAATAAACTAATTGAACCTTGTAAAGTGCAATAAGTTTACATTGTGGATAGTAGCCAAGAAGAGCATGAATTGGCTGCAGAAATTGCCATTATAATAGAGGATTTAAAATAATACGAGGAGGTGCTAGTGGAGAAGGCCAGAGTAGAACACAAACAATCAATCGAACTAGATTTTGAGGATGTTGATGTTGTAGAAGAGATACTAGAGTCAACCAAAGACATTGGTGATACATATTTAGTTGACTCTAGTGTCATTAATGTTGAGGATGTTGACAATCCCAATGTTTATGTAGTTGAGCGAATTGGTCCACACTCCAAGCATTTTTCCACATTGTGTTTGGATGATGATATGGAAATAGAGTCATCCGAGCCACTTGAGGAGTCAAGGAATGAGGAACGAGGTGCCTACATTCTGAAATTCTTCTTGCTAGAAAGTCGGAATACACATCTCATCCAAAGGCCAAGAAGTGCAGAATACTACATTGTTTTATTGGGACGGTCAGATTCGTTCCACCACCCTAGGAGCATGGTCATAGAGCAGAATCAAAACTTGGGGTCCAATTCATAAGTTCAAAGTGGAGGCAGAAAGTGATTCGCATCGTGACGCGATGTTAAATCAAGCGCTTGTTGGGAGGAAACCCAGCTTTACTGCTTTCTTTTATTTTTTTTAATTACTTTTTTAATTGTATTATTTTTGTAGTGTCGATTTTTAATTTTCTAGTAGCATGGAAAGCAAAGCTATTGGAAGGATGCAACAACAAATCAGAGGGTTGGAACTAAGTGTGAGGTACCCGCACGAAGGACCAAGCCTGGGAGAAGTCTGAGTACCCCATGAGCTGCTAGTGCTTCGGCCTTTGGCCTACCAGGGAGTTTCTTTTACCCTCTTATTAGTTATGGCGTGCATTGGGGACAATGCACAATTTTAAGTGTGGGGTGAGGAGATTGTCTGAGTGACTTTCTATGCTATTTTAGTTGTATTAATTTAATTAATTAATTTTTTTGATGTGAGGGATTTAAGTCTAAAAAAAAATATTTTCTTGGTAGGTAGTGTAGTAATTCCCCCTTGGTTTTTCTTTGTGCCGCGGTTCTTTTTCAAGGGTTTTGCTTGAACCGGGTAGTAGTTTTTCCTTTTATTTTTTTTATTTTCAGAGTAGATTAGAATTAGGAAATAAATGGAGGAAGAAAAATGAGATTCCTAGGCGCCCTTGACTTGTTTGATAGTAGCGTATTTAGGCTTTTGCATGTGTAGTATCTTCCCTATGAGCTAAAATTGCCTATGATGCCTTGGCTATTTGGATAGCATGTTTTGTGACGCCTACATCTCATTTTCTTGACTTATGTTCACTTTGTGCTAAATGCTTAATATCTTGTGGCTCTGTGAATACTTGCATTAGTTTGAGAATCTAAATGAGACCGTCCTTAGTGAATCATGTGCCACGTGTGGCGAGATTTTGTGTAGTTCATGTAATGTACTTGTGTCTAGAACTTGCCCGGTATGTGAGTTGAAGCGAAATTTTAGGTGAAGCTCGGTGTGAAAAATGATTTTAGGCTTTCTTTGATGTCTTTTAGAGCGTTATCGCTATCACAAATAAATTGTCCCTAGCTAACCCTTTTGAGCCTATAGACTTTTATTTGGCACTCACATTACAAGCCTATACCTTTTTTGTTCTTAATTGATATTTTTGATCCTTTTACCTCTTAAAGCACGTTAATTGTGAAATGAGCGCTAAAAGAAGTAAGAAGGGACTAAGCGTGGGGTGGCTTTTGAGTGGAACCAATGAAAAGAAAAAAGGTGCACTTGTTCTGTAAAGTAATACATCACTAGCGAAAACTACAAAAAAAAAAAGAGAAAAATATGGAAAAAAAAAGGAAAGAAAAATAGAGATTAATAAATTATTGTCTTGTTTTGATAGAGGATATGAATTAAATTAGTGCTTAAAGAAGAAGGGTACGTTGTTAGGGATGATTTTGTTTGTGAAATTGAAGGGGATTGAAGAATTTGCGCTTAAAGATTATTATATGATGTGTTAAAGTGCTTAGGAGGGTTAACCACTATTCCTAAATATATCCTTCCCATCCCTTAACCCACATTACAACCATGAAAAAATCCTAATTGATTTTAGATCGAGCGAGCTTACATTAGTAGAGATTTACATTAAGGGCAAGCCTATGGTACCAATTGCATGCATGTGACTTCTTTTGTGAGAGTGAGCGATATTCTTTGATATATATGAGTCCTTAAAATATATTTGAGCATTTGATTTGAATATGTGGATTCAACTTGCTCTCTTATTCTTGTGGTGAGGGCACATGGTTTCACGAGGGAAAGGTAACGTGATTAGACTCCTCTCTATGATGTTGGGTGTTCAAGCCATGAGTGCATTGTGACATTGAGTTGGTTTTTGAGGCTAGGATTGTTAGGAGCATGTTGTCTTTATTGTGAATATTCGTGAAGTATGGCATAAGAAAAGGGAAGTGTATGTGATTGCATATGCTAGAGTTTAATTGTTGCTATAAACCATGGTAGGGGTGTGGTGTGCTTCAATTGTGTAAAAACAAAGTGCTCAAGGTTGAGTCTATAAGTGTAGTTTGATTGCCCGAGGACGAGCAATGTTTAAGTGTGGGGTATTTATGTGTGGCTATAATTCCATAGTTTCGTACATTATTGCCTTGCATTTTATATGCTTCAATGATAAATTATACTTTATTTGCGCGTAATGGAGCCTATTTTATGTGTAGGTGAATTGGAGATGAAAGTAGAGCAAAAGGGATACTTAAACATTGAAAGTGGGCCGAGAACAGTGAAAAGGAGAGACCTGGCGAGGCCAGGCAAATGCCAGCTTAACCAGGCTTTAGCCCGGCGAAGCCAGCCAAAGGTCAGGCTGAGGCTGGCGTTTGGCTGGCGCTGCAAGCCAAAAGCCAGGCTGAGGCTGGCGTTAGGCTGGCGCTGCAAGGCAAAAGCCGGGCTGAGGCTTGCGACGCCAGGCTTAGGGCGAGGTCCAGTCCGAGTTTTGAAGACTAAATTCGTTTCCCGGCTTGACTAGGACTTGACCTACACGCTTAGGTCTTTTCCTACACATATAAATAGACTTAAAAATGCCACTTTGAGGGGAGACAGATGAGAGATCGAGATTGGACAGATTTGAGAGGGGATTCGACCTAAGGAGGCAAGAACACACTAGGAGCAAGGTAGAGAATTCTTCTACGAGTTTTTCACTTCCTTCTTCCTATTTTCATTATTGGTTATGAATTCTAGTATTGTAGTTATGCATACTATTATGAATAGCTAAGTAGTTATCTAGGGTTTTGATGGAACCTATTGGAGGATGATTGTCCTGTTACGTTAATATATATTTGGTGTAGCTTTTTCTCTAATTGTTCAACTACGTTTATTTTGTGGTTGGTTGAAGAGCTCTCAATCGACTGTGCCTATTTAGTGTGTATTACTCGGGAGAGAGTGCACCACATTTAGGTAGTTGTTGAATAACATCACTCCTAACGTATATGAGGGATCAATACGGAGGGTTTAATGGTGGGATTAGGGATAACGAAACCTTGGTGTGATCCGAGTGAGACGTACTTAATGCCAGCTAGCGTAATTCGGGAGAATATGTCTAGTAAATTGTGGTAATTACTCGGGAGAGAGTTATGACAGTCAGAGTGCTCATGATTGGTAGAGAAAACTTAGGAAAATTCATAGATAATGTAGCGGAAAGGATTCTGACAATTGGGAAAATCATAACTCTAGACCTCCTTAATCTTGTCTCCAATCATTATCCTTGTTAATTTATAGTTTTACTGCTTTCTAGTATTTGTTAGTTAATTAGATAAAAATAAATACTATAATATTTATAATTAGGAAATTGTTTGGACTTGTGTTTCTTAGCGATATTGAACAATTGTAGCTAAGCCTTAGTCCTATGTGGGATCTGACTCCAGACTTGTAAACCGGATTATATTTGCAGCGACCGCTTATTTTTTTTATAAGGTATAATTGGGCGTGATCATTTGTCCAATTAAGTTAAAACAATCACATTATCTTGTTTCGAGGACACAAATCCTTCAACTTATGAGAACCTTGAAAATTGACAACATCATCAAAGATGAACCCCTAGCCAAGACCACAGTAGATGAGAAAGGAGAAAGAAATCCAAACCCGAAGTTCACTAAATAGTAGGGGTGGCAATTTGAGCCCAAACCCATCCAACCCGTCCAACCCGCCCAAGTATTAATGGGTTGAGCTACAAATATTTTAGCTCATGGGTCTATTGGGCTGAGCCCAAATTAACCCATTACTTTTTATAACCCATTCTGACCCATTAAGCAGCCCAAATACAACCCATGAAACTCACCAAAAAAAAGATCTGACCCAACTTATCTAGAAATTTACTTAGTTGCCCCAATTTTGCTTTTTTTTTTTTTGTATTTTTAATTTTTAATTTTTTTGTTTTTCTGCACCACCCTACCCCCCTCGCTCTAACCCCCTTAAAAAATTTACTTTTTTTTGTATTTTAAATTTTTTATTTTTTTATTTTCTGCACCACCCACCCACCCTACCCCTACCCCCGTCTCTAACCCCCTCAATTTTTTTTTACTTTTTTTTTGTATTTTTAGTTTTCTATTTTTTTGTTTTTCTGCACCACCCACCCTACACCCTACCCCCCTGCGCAAACCCCTTCAAAAAATCTTTACTTTTTTTTTGTATTTTTGATTTTATGCTTTTCCCATCCATCCACCCCCACCCGCAATTTTTTTTTCAACTTACACATTTTAAAGTAAAAGGCGTTTTTATGCAAGATGAGCATGGTTCTAAAACTTGGGTCAAGTTGGGCGGGTTGGGCTAGGACCCATTGTTTAGCCCATCTTGACCCAGCCCATCTTAGCCCAGGTATACCTTGCGCTGGGTTGGCAAATGACCAATTTTTTGACCTAACCCATCTTGACCCACCCAAGTTCGGCCAACCCGCCCATTTGCCACCCCTACTGAATGGGAAGAACATGGCGTTCTTGTTAGGAGTACTAGCTTTCCAGAATAATGATAGAAGAGTCAATGTTCCTCATCATAGGATGTTCTACAGTAAAGCAGATGTGGGCATGTCTCGAGGATACTTGCCAACAAGCAAACAAAAATAAGGAATTTCAATTCAAGCAACAACTTCAAACTACAAAATTGGGGTCGAAATCCATCAATCAGTATATAAAGGAGTTTAAAGGAATCTGTGATAGTGTTATGGCTATCCAAAAACCATTTGAATGAAGATAACAAAGTAATTAATTTTGCTAGAGATCTTGGAAGCAAATACAAGACCCTTCGTACCGTGATGTTAGGGAAAACACCATACACTATAACCAATTTGTGACTGCCCTTTGAGGGTTTGAGATGAGGGAAGATGAAGCGGAGCATGTGACACAAACCAACCTTCATCCAGCGATAGCCTTTATGTCACAGAAAAATCAAGGAAGAGGTTGTGAAAATTCCTTTAGAGGATGGAAAAATCAAAGAGGAAGAGGAAATAGGGGAGGATTTAATCAAAGACAGTTTCCTACCCAAGGAACAGATCAGCTGAAGGAGAATTCGGAAAATAATCCCTTCCAAATTTGTGGAAGGAACAATCATACAAGGCTCTCTTGCTTCGACGGATGGGATTGTTCCTAGCAGACACAACAAGAAGTACCACAGGCTCTAACAACTACGTCACTTTGTGATCGACATGACAGTCATTCGGGATGGACTAAGTCACAATCCCCAACGGTGCACGATCCCACGCTCGTCATATAGCGTGTGTCTCACCTCAACATAGCCGAACGCTGTGAAATTTCGAGGTTTTATACCCTCAGGACAGTATTTAAAATCATTACTCACCTCAATCCGGCCCGAAATCTAGCTTGCAACGCCTTTGCCCTTCAAATCGGTCTCCGGATGCTCCGAATCTACCAAATCAGAACGTAACCATTAATTTATGCTAAAGGGACGAAGCCCACTCGAAAATAATCGAAAAACATCACAAAATCTGAAATTACCAAAACCCAACCCCCGGGCCCACATCTCGAAATTCGATAAAATTAACATCATTAGATTCCTTATCTCCCCACGAGTTCATACATACAAAAAGTTCCACAATCTGACCACAAATGGTCTTCCAAAACCTCAATCAAGGGCCTAGGTTTCTAAGCCCTTGTTCCTCAACTTTACCTTTAATTACAGCTCTAATCCATGCATTAACACCATAAAAATGAGTTTTCATAATCCAAAACCTTACCTCAATGATGTCTCCTTGATTTCTCTCTTCAAAATCGCCCAAAGCTCCAAAATTCGTGTTAAAAAGTGAGAAAACCTTCTGAAAATCGCGAAGGAACTAATTTATATTTCTGTCCAGACATTTCCGCATTTGCGGTCCAATTACCGCTTCTACGGTACCGCATTTGCGGCCCATGAATCGCTTCTGCGGTTCTTCACTTAACCGGCCCTTTCCGCATCTGCGATGGGCTTTCCCCACCTGCGCCTTCGTAGATGCACCCACGCAACCGCTTCTGCGGTCCCAGCCAAACGCACCTCTGGTCGCTTCTGCGGCCCCTCTTTCGCATATGCGGCACCGCACCTGCGGTCCCTGTTAGTTTGTATGGATCCACCAAATCGTAGAGTACCTAGTTCTCTACAAGTTTCTGCTGAGAGTACTTAGTAAAGCAGTAAGTAAATGAGGCAGAGGATTTTTTTTACGTGGAAAAATCCCACACAAGGGGATAAAAAAACCACGACCTACACTGTAGGCTTTTAACTTCACTAACTTGTAATCTTACCTATTACAAGCCACTTTACAATACTTCCAATTGCAAAGGATATACTCAACTAACTTGTGGTACCTTTACCACAAGCCTATCCTAGTTACAAAGGCTTTTTCTAACTTGTGGTGCTGTCACCACAAGCCACTTTGTAACTCTACGATTACAAAGACTTTTCCTTATGACTAAATCTAGTCACAACATAAACTCAACGAGTTTACGAATTTACAAGAGAATTCCTAATCAATATGCTTCTAAGTAAGCGATTTAGGAGATATAGTGAGTACAATAACAAGGTTACAACTCAACTAGGACAGCAACAATCAATCTTTTAGGAACTGGTCCGTAGTGGCGTTCAACCTTGTTCTTCAAGCTTGAGAGAATGATCTTTTTGTTTTTTGCTAGAGGCTTGAATGAGAAAAATAAACCTTCCAGTGATGTTTTTGTATAAATCCCCTTTGGTACATCTTGATCACATCACCTGAAATGATGTGAGTACTTTGTTTGGTTAGAGAATGAGTGGGCTGACAGTGTGGTGCAGTGCGGCAGAAACAGTGCTGTCAGTCACTTCAGTTCCAGCTGTGTCCAAATGACTCTGTATTGCTATATAGGAACCATAGGAGCATCAGGTCCTTGTTTGGTTCCTAGCTCCTGAATCTGTAGCAGTTCATCTTTTATTGGAGTCCGTTAGAGTTTGCAGCAACCCAAAGTAAGTCAGGTTCCCTAACTGGTTCTGAGCAGTAAGTTTGTTAGATCATCAAAACATAAGGCAAGAGTGTTTAAGATCTATGAGTCCCCAATCCGCAGGTGCGGGAATACCAGAAGCAACACAATCTGCAACTGCAAAAATTCCTCAAACTCCCCGTCAACCATGCGAAATCACCCCGAGGCCCCCGGGACCTCAACCAAAAGCACAAACATATCCCATAACCTTATTCAAACTTGTACCAATCTTCAAAACACCTCAAACAACATCAAAATCACCAAAACTCATCGAATTCAAGCCTAAGGATCTAAATTCTTCCGCATTCCGCTTTTGACCAAAAACCCAACCAAACCACATCCAAATGACCTGAAATTTTGCACACACATCCCAAATGACATAACGAACCTACTGCAACTTTCGGAATTCCATTCCGACCCATCAAAATCTCACCTATCAACAGGAAAATGCCAAAAACTCAATTTCGCCAATTCAAGCCTAAATCTACTCAGGACCTCCAAAACACGTTCCGATCATACTCCTAAGTCCCAAATCATCTCCCGAAGCTATCCGAACCATCGAAACTCACATTCGAGCCCTCTAACAAATAAGTCAACATCCGATTGACTTTTCCAACTTAAGCCTTCTTAAAAGAGACTAAGTGTCTCAAACCTTCTCAAAACCTGTCCGAACCCGAGCCAACCAACCCGATCACATATAAAATCGGTACTTAAGGCAAATAGAAGCAGAAATGGGGGAAACAGAGCGGTAACTCATGAGACGGTCGGCCGGGTCGTCACATCCTCCCCCTCTTAAACAAAGGTTAGTCCTCAAACGAGTCAAGAAACGTACCTGAAGCCTCAAATAGGTGAGGATATCTGCTCAGCATCTCCTGCTCGGCCTCCCAGGTAGCCTCTTCCACGGGCCGACCTCTCCACTGCACTTTCACTGAAGCTATATCTTTTGATCTCAACTTCTGAACCTGACGCTCCAAAATAGCTGTTGGCTGCACATTATAAGTCAGATCACCCTCCAACTAAACCGTGCTGAAATCCAGAACATGAGACGGATCCCCAACATACTTCCGGAGCATAGAAACATGGAATACTGGGTGCACACCCGACAGGCTAGGTGGCAAGGCAAGCTCATAAGCCACCTCCCCAATCCTCCGAAGTACCTCAAAAGGCCCAATGAACCGCGGACTCAATTTACCCTTCTTTCCAAATCTCATAACACCCTTCATGGGTGAAACCTTCAATAGAACCTTCTCACCAACCATGTAGGACACATCACGAACCTTCATGTCCGCATAGCTCTTTTGTCTCGACTGCGCTGTACGAAGCCTCTCCTGAATCACCTTCACCTTGTCTAAAGAATCCTGTACCAAATCTGTACCCAATAGCCTGGCCTCGCCCGGCTCAAACCAACCAATTGGAGATCTACACCGCCTCCCATACAAAGCCTCATACGGAGCCATCTGAATACTCGACTGGTAGCTGTTATTATAAGCAAACTCCGCGAGCGGTAGAAACTGATCCCATGACCCTCCAAAATCAATGACACAAGCGCGTAACATATCCTCCAATATCTGAATAGT
>NW_017670876.1:363410-393451 GCF_001879085.1 Nicotiana attenuata | reverse complement strand
TGTATTGTTTGGTATGGCGGGACTCTGTCCCGACCTTTATGAAAATTATGTATTCTTAGAGGCTTGTAGACAGATGTCATGTACGTAAAAGATTATATGGCCTTGTCGGCCTATGTTCAGTATACGAATGGTTATTTTGGTCTTATAGGCCCGTATGTCTTATGTATAAGTTGGTATCACATGTTGTATTATACTTATCTCGTGGCAGCCTTCCGGCTCAGTTATCTATGATAGTATGACATGAAAGATACGTTATGTTGGTACTCAATTGAGTAAGGTAACGGGTGCCGGTCTTGCCCCCAGGTTCGGGGCGTGACAGAAATTTGCCATTCCTTAGGTGCTCATTGAATTCGTTCCTCCAATCCCAGATTAAGATGGTTGAATTAACTTCACAGTAACCGTCCACATCCAACAGTGAATGCAGCAATTGAACAACCACACCGGAATCATATCCTTTCATTTCTGTGGGCGAACCTAAATTGGTTAATGTGGATGCCTCCACAATTTCCTCCCTTGGAATGTGAATAGTTAACCACTCTGTGAACCGGGAAAGTAATACTTGAACCTTATTCAAGTATTGCTACATGCGCTCCTCCTTAGTGTCGAAAATTTCGTATACTTGGTTCACCACCAGCTGGGAGTCGCACATTATTTCAATGACCTCGGAACCTAGTCCTTGGGCTAGTTCGAGTCCTGCAACCAAAGCCTCATACTCTGCTTCATTATTAGTTAATGACACAGTTTTAATGGCCTATCTCAAGGTTTCCCTGAAGGAGTAATTAATACTACCCCGAGACTGAACTTTTTTACTTTGGAAGTCCCATCCGTAAACAAGGTCCAAACTCCCGGTACCGTTCTCGATACCAAGACTACTTCTTTAGCAGCTTAAGGCATAATCCCGGACTACAATCGTCCACGAAGTCGGCCAAAACTTGTGACTTGATTGCAGTCCTAGGCTTGTATTAAATGTACGAATTAACTAACTTCGACTGACAAACGACCCAACAACTCAGGCTTATGAAGGACATTCTTCAAGGGAAAGGTTGTCAAAAATGCTATTGGATAATATTAAAAATAAGGCCTAAGCTTTCGAGAGCAGCCATGAGAGCTAAGGCCAACTTTTCAAGGTGCAAATACCGTGTCTCCATTCCCAATAATATTTTACTAACATAATAAATGGAAAATTACGAACCTTCTTCTTCCCGGACCAAAACAACACTTATCTCTACTTCTAAGATAGCCAAAAAAATCAACAGTTGCTCACCTTCTTCCAATTCTGACAATAACAGAGGGCTAGACATGTACCTTTTTAGGTCTTTCAGTGCATGTTGGCATTTTGGAGTCCATATGAAATCGTTCTTCTTTTTCAAAAGTGAAAAGAAGTGATGGAACTTTTCTGAAGATCTCGAGATGAACCTGCTTAGAGCCGCCAATCTACCGGTGAACCTTTGTATTTCCTTTACGCTTGTCAGCTAGTCCCCTAGCACCGGAATGACTAGCAGACGCCCCTAGCATAGAAGAATCCTGAACCGATGGAGCACGGGACAAACCCTGGGCTGGAAGTGCACTGAGTGAAGAATGGCCCTACTGAGAACCGTGAGAACTATGGCCTGATGATACCCCACGATAACCTAGGCGAGCTGACTGAGCATGTCTGAACTGTCGGCCTCTGCCGTGCTGAAACTGGCCCCTCAAAGGAGCACCCCTAAAACTACCAAGTCCTCGAGGCCTCTTAGCCTCCCTCTCCTCGCGCTCCTGGCGACGAACTGACTCAATCTCTCACATAATATCTACGACCTCCTCGAATGTAGCACCTGACACCCTCTCCCTGGTCATGAGAACCCGAAGCTGGTAGGTAAGGCCATTAACAAACCTCATGATCCTCTCTCTCTCAGTAGCAACCAGCTAAATAGCATGTCGAGCTAACTCCGAGAATCTCATCTCATACTGGGTAACTGTCATATCCCCCTGTCGTAGCTGCTCGAACTGCCTGCGCAGCTTTTCCTTGCGGGACTATGGGACATACTTCTCCAGAAATAGCGCGGAGAACTGCTGCCAAGTCAGAGGTGCCGAACCAACAGGCCTACGCCTCTCATATGCCTCCCACTAGGTGAAGGCAGCTCCGGTAAACTGAAAGGTCGTGAATGCAACCCCGCTGGTCTCCAGAATACCCGCAGTGTAAAGAATCCGCTGACATCTGTCTAAGAAACCCTGGGCATCCTCGCCCTCTGCACCACTGAAAGTAGGAGGCTGGACCCTGCCAAACCTCTCCAATCTACGCTGCTCGTCCTCCGGCATAACAGGAGCTACATAACCCTGAGCAGCTTCTACCGGCTGGGCTAGTGGTGCCTTCGGTGTCTGCACTCCCTAAACCACCGGATCGGGTGTATGGGCGGCGAGAGTCTGGGAGCCTCCCCCTGCCTGAGAAGTGGTTGCGGCAGTAGAAACCGCGACCGCCTGAGCAAGGCTGGTACATACTATCAATATCTGAGCCAAAGTCTCCTGAAGACCCGGAATCACAATGGGCACGGCTGGTGCCTGAGCTGGTGCTGCTGGAGTGTCCACAACTGGGACCTGCTCCTGAACTAGGGCGGCTGGTGGATCAGCAGGTGCTGTCCCAGCTGCTGTGTGGGCTGCACCTCTGCCCCTACCACGGTCTCGACCACGTCGTCGGCCTCTAGTGGCTCCAGCCGATGGTACTGGTGGTCGTCCATCCTGACCGGTAGCGCGTGTCCTCACCATCTGTGAGAGAATAGAATAGCAGAAGTTTAGTACTCGGATCAACAAGTTCGCACGACAAGAATTTCAAGAATATGGAATTTTCCTAGAGGTTTTGCAGCCTCTCGAGGATAAATACAGACGTCTCCATACCGATCCGCGAGACTCTACTAAACCTGCTCATGACTCATGAGACCTATGTAACCTAGGCTCTGATACCAACTTGTCACAAACCTAAACCCAACCCGGTCGTGATGGCGCCTCTCGTGAAGACAAGGCCAGCCGACACACTTCCAATTCATTTTAAACAATTAATAATAATAAACACTAAGTCTTTGATCAGAAATAAAATCCCTAAAATAAGCATTTAACAGTATAATTTGCGGAAAATAAAAACCAACACAGCCCGACATCGGGGTGTCACCAGTCATGAGCATCTAAAATAATACTACAAGTCTGAAGTCCACTCCACTACTACATAACTGAATTAAAAAGAAACTAAGATAGAGGGAGAATGCACCGGGCTGCGAATCGCCAAGCAGCTACCTAGTAAATCTCCGAAGACCTGCTGGAACTATCAACCCTCAGGAGCAGGACCTGTAGCGCCTGAATCTGCACACAGGGGTGCAGGGAGTAAAGTGAGTACTCCAACTCAGTGAGTAATAAAAATAAATGAAGACTGAGCGATATAAAATCACCTAAGGCACAACATTAAGCTAAAAGAGGCATAACACAATCAGTAAGTATAATTAAGCAGTGTTATCTCATAAACATCCTTTAAACAGTTAAACAATATACAGGAAAAATAACTAAAAGGTAAACACATAATAACTGCCCCTCGGGCAGAGTAACAACAGAATCAGCCCCTCGGGCTATGTCTCATATCACAATGGGTACCCACGCTCACAGGGGGTGTACAGACTCCTGGAGGGGCCCCTTACGGCCCAAGCGCAATATCAAGCCATCTCGTGGCATCATAAACACGCTCTCGGCCTCATATCAATCTCAAGCCACCTTGTGGCATACAATCTTAGGCCCTCGGCCTCATTAGTATAATCAATACATCACTGCTGCGGCGTGCAGCCCGACCCAAAATAACCTCACAACACAGGCCCTCGGTCTTACTCAGTCAGAATCTCATAAGCCCCTCGGGCAACAGTAAAATATGAAGCTCAGCTCAAATATATTTGAAAATATCATTTAATGTGTTTAAAACAGGATAACATGGCTGAGTTCTAAAAATAGTGAAAATATAGTATGACTGAGCACCAATATGAAATCAAACAGTGAGGAAAATATCATTTAAAATCCCCTAAGGGTTCACACAGTTAGCACGAAGTCCACATATGGCATTTAGCCCAAAATATAATAATATTAAACAATTAACTATCAAATACGCAGTAAAATAGTCATTCGGGATGGACTAAGTCACAATCCCCAACGGTGCACGACCCCACGCTCGTTATCTAGCGTGTGTCTCACCTCAACATAGCCGAACATTGTGAAATTCCGGGGTTTTATACCCTCAGGACAGCATCTAAAATCATTACTCACCTCAATCCGGCCCGAAATCTAGCTTGCAACGCCTTTTCCCTTCGAATCGATCTCCGGAATCTCCGAATCTACCAAAATTAGAACGTAACCATTAATTTATGCTAAAGGGACGAAGCCCACTCGAAAATAATCGAAAAACATCACAAAATCCGAAATTACCAAAACCCGACCCCCGGGCCCACGTCTTGGAATTCGATAAAATTAACATCATTAGATTCCTATCTCCCCACGAGTTCATACATACAAAAAGTTCCAAAATCCGACCACAAATGGTCTTCCAAAACCTCAATCAAAGGCCTAGGTTTCTAAGCCCTAGTTCCTCAACTTTACCTTTAATTACAGCTCTAATCCATGCATTAACACCATAAAAACGAGTTTTCATAATCCAAAACCTTACCTCAATGATGTCTCCTTGATTTCTCTCTTCAAAATCGCCCAAAGCTCCAAAATTCGTGTTAAAAGGTGAGAAAACCTTCTGAATATCGCAAAGGAACTAATTTATATTTCTGTCCAGACATTTCTGCATCTGCGGTCCAATTACCGTTTCTGCGGTACCGCATTTGCGGCCAATGAACCGCTTCTGCGGTTCTTCACTTAATCGGCCCTTTCCGCATCTGCGATGGGCTTTCCGCACTTGCGCCTACGCAGATGCGGCCACACAACTGCTTCTGTGGTCCCAGCCAAATGCACCTTTGACCGCTTCTGCAGCCCCTCTTTCGCATATGCGGCGCCGCACCTGCGGTCCCCAATCCGCAGGTGCGGGAATACCAGAAGCAGCACAATCTGCAGCTGCAAAAATTCCTCAAACTCCCCGTCAACCATCCGAAATCACCCCGAGGCCTCCGGGACCTCAACCAAAAACATAAACATACCCCATAACCTTATTCAAACTTGTACGAATCTTCATAACACCTCAAACAACATCAAAATCACCAAAACTCATCGAATTCAAGCCTAAGGTTCTAAATTCTTCCACATTCCGCTTTTGACCAAAAACCCAACCAAACCACGTCCAAATGACCTGAAATATTGCACAAACATCCCAAATGACATAACGAAGCTACTGCAACTTTCGGAATTCCATTCCGATCCCTATATCAAAATCTCACATTTCAACCGGAAAATGTCAAAAACTCAATTTCGCCAATTCAAGCCTAAATCTACTCTGGACCTCCAAAACACATTCTGATCACACTCCTAAGTCCCAAATCATCTCCCGAACCTATCCGAACCATCGGAACTCACATCCGAGCCCTCTAATACATAAGTCAACATCCGGTTGACTTTTCCAACTTAAGCCTTTTTAAAAGAGACTAAGTGTCTCAAACCTTCTCAAAACATGTCCGAACCTGAGCCAACCAACCCGATCACATATAAAACCAGTACTTAAGGCAAATAGAAGCAGAAATGGGGGAAACGGAGCGGTAACTCATGAGACGACCAGTCGAGTCGTCACACTTCCTCATTAGTCGAAGAGAAACCAGGCACCACAATTACAACCACTGAAGCTGAAGAAAGAGTGATTGATGCAGTTCAGAGTACTCCACAGGTAGTAGAAAGAAGAATACAAGGGAAACAGTCGGGGTTACCCAACTCCTCTATAAATGAAGCCCAAGTGCCCAACTGGAAACACAAAAGCTCTCATCCTCTTGACAACATAATCACTCCTCTGGATTCAGGAGTCCAAACCAGATCAAAAGCTAGAAATTCACTTACCTTCTCGGCATTCCTCTCCCAAATAGAACTCAAAAACATCAAGGAAGCCTTAAAAGATGCAGATTGGATCACAACCATGCAAGATGAGTTGCATCAGCCCGAAAGGAACAACGTATGGCACCTGGTACCTAGACCCTCAGATCGAACCATCATAGCAACCAGGTGGGTATTCAGGAATATGCTTGATGAACATGGAAACACTACATGTAACAAGGCAACGCTACTGGTCCAAGGCTACAATCAGGAGGAAGGAATTGATTATGATGAGACTTTTGCTCCGGTTGCTCGCATGGAAGCTATCAGAATCCTCATTGCCTTTGCATCACTTATGGAATTCACTCTGTTTCAATGGATGTCAAAAGTGCATTTCTGAATGGTTTCCTCAAGGAAGAAGTGTATGTAAAGCAACCTCCAGGTTTTGAATGTCATGAACACCCTAAATATGTGTTCAAATTGGACAAGGCACTGTATGGGTTGAAGCAGGCTCCTCGATCTAGGTATGAAAGGTTGTCTAAGTTCTCTAAGAAAATGGTTTTACAAGAGGAAAAATTGACAACACCTTGTTCCTAAAGAAACGAGAGAGGAACCTGCTCATCGTTCAGGTATATGTTGATGATATCATTTTTGGGGCAACAGCTGATTCACTGTGTGAGGAATTTGCAAAACTCATGGGAAGTGAGTTTGAGATGAGCATGATGGATGAGTTGAATTTCTTCTTGGGTCTTCAAGTGAAGCAATCCACAAAGGGTACATTCATCAGTCAGCAGAAATACATCAAGGAGCTTCTAAAGAGATTTGATATGGAAGCATCAAAAGTGATTGACACTCTCATTACTACTGCCACTCGACTGGACATGGATGAATCTGGCTCCCATGTAAATCAAATAATGTATAGAGGCATTATTGGGTCGCTTCTCTATCTTACTGCCAGCGGGCCAGATAGTGTCTTCGGTGTGGGAATATGTTAAGATTTCAGTCAAATCCCAAGGAATCTCATCTGAAGGCCGCCAAAAGAATTCTGAGATATCTTAAGGGAACACAGGACCTGGTTCTGTACTACCCTTCAGGTGATAATTTTAATCTTATTGGGTATGCTGATGCTGACTATGCAGGTTATCTTGTGGACAGGAAAAGCACATCTGGAATGGCTCACTTCCTAGAATCATGTCTTATTTCATGGGGGACAAGGAAGCAAAATTCAGTAGCTCTTTCAACAGCTGAAGCAGAATATGTTGTTGTAGCTTCATGTTGTGCTCAGCTCCTATGGATCAAACAACAATTGGAAGACTTTTGTAAGGCCCCGTGAAATTTTCACTCAAAGACCCGAAGTCTCGTAGTGCCAAGTTAGGAATATGTTTTAGGAATTAGTAAAAGTAAAGGAATAATGTTTTTCAGAAAAAGCGTGTTTCTGTGATCCATTATGCGGTCGCATAATAGCTATGCGGACCGTATAGTCTCCGCAGAATGGGGCAGTATGCTGGTTAGTTTTGAAGTCAACTATGCAACCAATTATGCGATCGCATAATCAATATGCGGGCCGCATAGTAATCGCATAATCTCCTTGGAATTTTGCGAGGGGCAGTTCTGCGGTGCATTATGCGACCGCAAAACAGGTATGCGGACCACATTCTTGCCGCATACCTGGGCAGATTGTTCAAGTTTTGAGGGCTATTTTGCTGCCCCTTTTGCGGGCCGCATGTCAATTATGTGATCGCATATGCGACCGCAGAATGAGTCGGGGCTCCCATTTTCTAACTTTTAAAACCCGACCCCATTCCGATAAAATCACCCCATTAGACCCTCCTGAGCTAATTTCTGCCACATTTAGAGTGAGAGCAAGAGTTTTAGAGGGAAAAAGTGATTCCTACCAAGCCTCTACTCAATCCTTGACCAAATTCTTGAAGATTATCAAGTAAAGCTACTAGACCTTCATCCTAAGAGGTAAGAACTTGTGCTCTAACCTTTGATTTCGATATTCTTACTAAAATAAGTAATTAACAAAAGGGTTCATGGGTATAAGGGTTGATTGTCTTGCATGCATGTATGACAAGGGCATGGGGAGATTGTGAGCTAAGAATGTAACAAATGGGGTGTAAGATGATAGAATTCTTCACAAAAGACCTTAAAATTCATAATGCAAACTTAGTACTTGAGAGTATGCTCAAGTGAGCTAGAATCTTGATTACTTCTCTAATTTTTGGATCAACTTGTAATTCTCATAAATAGATCGAGGTGGCTACGAGTTCCGGAATTATTGTAAGAATTTAAGAAAAAGCTCCATTGAGGTATGTATGGCTAAAAAACCCTCTTCTTAGGAATTGAGCTCCGTTGGTGTCTATGCAAATGTTTTAAGACTAAAATTTGATTGATGTATTGATTGTTATTTCACATGAACTGGTTTTGCAATTATATATACATGAAAGGTGTGCTTCGATGTGTGCAATGTACTATTCTTGATAATTTAAAGATGTGCGAAGAATATGAACCATGTGTTGAAATGCCTAGACTTCAAGTCAAGATTAAAACTGAGATTTGTCATACCAACTATGTGAAATCTTGTCTATGCTTACAACTTGAATTGCTTTTGTATGTGCCTATGATTCTAAATTTGCAAGGTTAACATTGAAAGTGGAAATGATTTGAAATGTGGCCTAGTGCCAAGTATGATGTGATAATTGTGGCTCCAAATGCCTATGAATTGATATATGTGAAATAAAGATTGAAATGAGATGATTAATGAAAAAGGGACTACGTCTTGGTAAGATTGTTTAGCCGATCGGGCCGTGATCGGACACCATGCCGCACACATGGTGGTATTGTGCTGATATTGAATTCTGTAAATTGAGAATGAGATTGTGATTGAGGTACATGTCTCAAATGAGGCAACTTAGCCGATCGGGTCGTGATCGGACTCCACTCAAGAAAGCGGTGGTATTATGAATGATGATGAAAAGTATCAAATGCCCCAAGCTAAAACTATGGAAATTATGTGAAAGTTATATGATTCTTTTATTTGATGATGTGGTGTTTGTTTAAAGCTTTTGATTGCCCCTTGTGATTTCCTCGTTCTTTTATGATAGTTCTTTCTAATGAGATGGTATCTAGTTATACATACTAGTATTATTCCATGGTACTAACGCCCCTTTTGCCGGGGGCGCTACATCTTTCAATGGATGTAGGTGGCTCCATAGCAGACAGTGTCAATCGTAGGTAGCGGAGCATCCTCCACTCAGCAGTCTTGGTGAGCCCCTTTTCTTCCAGGGGGTAATGCAGTATGTATTTTGTTATAGATTTCCGCTTTTGAGGTATAGCCGGGGACTTGTTGCCGGAATTATCATAACTGTCTTTTATATCTTTAGAGGCTCCGTAGACGTTTGTGTGGGTTATGTACGGGTAATGGACGGGTCAATGAACTGTGTTGTAATTCCTAAACTCTAGTTCTTCTAATTGTAATTGTATGAAATCTTGGGAACTTAACTATGGTTTAAATATGGAAATATGAAATGAACTAGCAACGATATGTGTACGATCTTTCCTACTATCTAAATAAATAAATGAAAGCATGGTTTTGTTAGTCATAGTGAGTTGGTTAGAAAGTGTTCAAAAGGCTTGCTCAGTTGGGTTCACTCAATTGAGCGTCAGTCGCGCCTCCCGAGGTTGGGGCGTGACAACTTTGGAGTGTACACTGATTGTGTGCCTCTTCTGTGTGATAACACAAGTGCACTTAACATGGCCAAAAATCCAGTCTAGCACAAAAGGACCACGCACATTGATGTGAGACATCACTTTCTCAGAGACAATGTGGAAAAAGGGCTTATCTGTATGAAGTTCTGCAGCACAAGGATCAAATTGCAGATATCTTCACCAAAGCCCTGAGCAGAGAACACTTTGAGAGAAACAGGCTGGAACTGGGGCTCTAATAAAGCCTAATTGAGAACCAGATTCCTACCATATGGCTATGAAAATCACATTCAGGTAAAATTAGCTAAAGTGTTTTCCGGCCAAGTCTAACTCACTTCAACACCTTTGCAGGTAGACACGCATGATGATTATAGAAGCTGTAGAAGCACTGCATGAGCGGTAAAAGAGGGTTGAGAATTTTTGAAAGACCGGTCAAGAACCTGGTTCTTGTACCTCAGGTTAGTAGTCTTGTGTTTTTTCATACATATCTCAAAAAAAAAAAGAAACAGAAATTGAGTGCCATGTCATCAACCTTTTCGGACCCTGTATGTCACGTCTTTTCATTCAAATCCTTTCACTTTCCTCTGAAATGTTGCACCTCCCCAAACTACCGCCGTTTCAGAACCGGTTTCTCTCTCCCTCATAATTGCCTCTTCTCTCATTAAAACCCTCTCATCACCTTGAACGATCATCTTCTCTCTCTCTCTATCTCTCTCTATCTCTCTCTCTCTCTCTCTTTCTCTCTCTCTTTTTCTTCAGCCCTTTCCAGAACTTTCCAACTCATTCTCTACCATGGCTGAAGATCAACCAATCATTCCCATAGTCAAGAAAACTCTAGAGCAAACCCTTGACTCCTCTGTTCCTAGTGAAACACCTCTCACTATTCCCGCTTCCACCTTTATTGAAAATGATACTCCTAAACCTGATTCTCCTTCACCCTCTATCACTCTCATCACTTCCTCAGACAACATTCTCCCCCCAAGTGTTGAGAATTTCGAAATCCCCAAAATCAATAGTTTCTCTTCTCTGTCGCCTGAGATTCTCAAGAACGAAGCAAAGATGGAGAACAGAGTGAGACTCGACAGGAAAAAAGGGTCTCTGAGGTTAGTGCTGATCAGACTACAAATACTCCCGTCTCGGATTTTGCGACTCCCATGGAATCTCAAGAGAGAGAGGCCATAGAAAACATGTTGGCCATATCTGCTGAGGGAATAGTGTATGAAGTCACCTCTACTATGCTTGAGTCTCATGGGGAAGAGATTCAGCCGTTGGTGGGAGAAGGAACAATGGTGCTCTTTGAATAACCTGCACCCGAAGAAACTACTGGGACCCCTCTTCAAGGACCTGACCCCTCTCCTGAGGAAACAGGTCAGGGCTCTTCTTCCCAGGTCAGTTTTGATCCTACTCCTTCTCCTCACTTTGATGCTGAGCCTTTGGAAGTGTTGCCTCCTACTATGAGGTCCAGTGATGAAGAAGATTAGGATAATATTGCTCTAGATGCATTCATTGCCAGAAGGAGGCAAGTAGCCACTCCTGAGCCCTCTCCTAAGCGACCTACTACAAGGTTGCAGAAAAAGGAGGCTCTTGAGTCTACCCTGCAGAAGAGTAAAAGGAGCAGCAAAAAGAAGAAAAAGAGGCTGGTGAAAACTGGAGAGGTTATGTGTGACAAGAACATTCCTATAGTGGAAGTGGATGAGGAAGTTGCAGAGGAACCAAGTTCCTTAGTCAAGAGATCTCAGAAAAAGAAGCAGTCTGCTGAAAATGCTTCAGAGGAGGGTGTTGGAACGCCTACTACAAAGTCAGTGAAAAGTAGTGACAAGTTGAAACAAGTGGTGGCTGAAGAGTCACTGCTTGATAAGGATATTCTAGTGAAATCAAGTGTAAAGGGTAAGTCTAGTGTGAAGTCTGGTAAAATAAAATTGGTGAATGTGAAGGAACCCGGTTCTGTGAAGAAAGTGAAATGTGAAAGTGTGTCTGGTAAAGAAAGTTTGAGATACCAGAAAGTTCTGTGGGGTCGCACATTTGACCCAGAAATATCTGAGATGGCTGGTATGAGGCAAGTACTTGAAATGGTCAAATTTCAACAGTGGGGACATCTATTCAAGGTGGATGTACCCAAGGTATATGAGGATGAGGTCCAAAGTTTCTATGCTGGCCTCTTCACTGTTGAATCTGTATCTATGCCCTGGTCAATGGAGTTGACATTGTTATGGACTCTGCTCTACTTAGAGACATACCTAAGGTTCCTACTGACGGTATGTCTTCTGTTAAGGATGTTTGTGGCTCAAACTTTAGGCATGCTATAGTAAAGGAGGGAACAGTCCCGCGGAGGGAACGGGTGCATAAGAAAGCTTTGCTTCCTGTGTATCAGTTCCTGTTTGAGTTGGTAAACAAGGTCCTTCTACCTCGTGCTGAGAGGAGGTCTATAACATCCAAGTATGATCTGTATTTAATGAAAGCACTGGATGGTTTTCGATCTGTTAATCTGCCAGCCATAATGATTGAGCACATGCAAAAGGTGGCAGCTTTCAAAGATGGAAATCATGGTCTTCCATATGGATTTCTTCTCACGCATGTCTTCAAGTTCTTTGATGTGCCTTTGGGACAGCCTAAGATGGGGACCAAGAAGTAGACCTTCTTGCAAACTACTTTGGAGGAATGTGAATGTATTGAAAAAGGTGGAGGGATAGGAAGCACTTCGACGATCTCACAGCTTATCAATGCTCGGAACAGTGCTACTGAGGATATTAGGAAGTTGAAGGCAAGGAATGCCAATCTAGAGAATCAGCTAAGTCGGGATCAAGAGGCACCAGGGTCAAATGCAGAGGTTGCTTGTTTGACCAAAGAAAATGCTAATCTCAGGCAACAGGTTGAGAACCTGAAAGTGAAATTGCTCGCACAGCAAATGTCGGCAAATGCTCAAATTGATATCGTTCTCACCACTCTTGCTGCAGCTTCTAAGTCCTCTCCCTCTAGTGTCCCCTAGGCTAATCCCCCAGTGGCCAGTGACCAGTTTATCTCTTCTGTTTTGATGACTCTATGGTAGTTGTTTTTGTTTTTCTTTTTGTGGTATGAATGGAATTCACTTGTACTGCTCCCGCTGTTAACAGTCCAAATCTGCCTTTGCTGTAATGGCAAAGGCTTATGTTTTATAAAAAGTAATGAAGGCTCTCCTCTTTTGCTATAAATGCTTATGTTACTCTGCTTCTCTTTTCTATCATGTGGTGTGCACATATGTGGCATGAGTTAGCTAGGCTAGACTTCTTTATGTTGATTGCTTGCTTGTGTATTTTTAATGATGCCAAAAGGGGGAATATAATTGAAACAGGGGACCTGTTACTTCATCTGGTTTATTTTGCTCTGCATATGGGTTATCAATTTCTAAGTTTGTCATCATCATAAAGGGGGGAAATTGATGGGTTTACAGTACCTTAGCTTTATGTTTTGATGATCTACAAAACTTACTGTCAAAGAACCAGATAAGGGACCTGACACACTTGGTACACAACTCAATCAACAGACTCGAGCTAATGTGAGTTGCTATGACTTCAGAAGATAAAGAATCAACACAGGGACCTGATCCCCTTGTGTTTCCCTGACAGCAGTACGAAGTCAACTGTCTACAGCTGGAAAGTTACTGCCTGCATTGTACACGTAAACAGTGCAGCACAGTACAGCAGTCACTCCCCTTTGACCAACCAAGTGATTACATCATTCAAGTGATGTTATCCAAGTTGTATTAACAAAGAGTATTACAACAAAACCTCACTTGAACACTTGAGAATTCATCCAAGCACTCCAACCTTTAATCTGTCAAGCATTCAATTCTCAAGTGCATCAAGAACAAAGTAAAACACTACTACGGACCAGTTCCTACAGCTAGTATCTTGTATGTCCTTAGTTGAGTTGTAACTTTGTAATTGTTCTTCATTGTAATTCCAACTTTGCTTATTTAGAAGCTTTAATTAGGAACCCCTTGTAAACCATAAACCTTTAGTGTTTGTGTCATAAGTAGAGTTAGTCATGGGTTAAAGTCTTTGTAATAGATGTATTGCAAAGTGGCTTGTAATAGGTGTATTACATGTTAGTGAGGGATTAAGAGTTTGATTCCTAGATTGTATAGGTTGTAATCTAAAAGATTGCTCATAGTGAAGTTGAAATCCTACCAGTGTAGGTCGTAGTTTTTTATCCCCTTGAGCAGGGATTTTTCCACGTAAAAGTTCCCTGTTCCATTTACTTACTGTTTCATTAGCATTATCTGTGGAAACCTATATAGGAGCTGGTCTCTATATAGTTTGGTGGATACATATATTCTATCACGGACTACAACACTTTAAGAGTGTATGGGTGTAGATGTTTCCCCTATCTCAAGGGAAACAATAAAAATAAGTTTCAACCAAAAGCTTTTCCATGTGTATTCATCGGCTATAGTCTATTACACAAAGGTTATAAATGCTATCATCCATCCTCATGGAAGGCTTTTATTTCAATACATTATGTTTGATTAAATTTCTTTACCTTATGTGTCTTCTAGTCTTAATTTGAGTGCAAAATCTAGTTCTCTTCATGTAAATACCTGTCAAGAATTATTGTAACAAATAGGGTATTTCACCTACTGCCAGGACCAGTTGAGCGATGATAAAGCCTTTAGATTTGCACACTAGAATCTCGTTATTGCAGCCTTCATAGTTCAACACAGAGGCGAAGCCAGAATTTGAAGTTTATGGGTTCTGAATTTGCCACATAACCCATAGTTCGTCTAAGTTATTGGGTTCGTAGTTAAATATTTAATGAATTTTCTAGTTTAAATACATTGCTTAAGCAAAAGTGACTGGGTTCGGCCGAACCCGGCTGCTAGCTCCGCCTCTGGTTCTATAATACAACAATCTACCTCAACAATCGCTTGGAGAATAATCAGCAACACAATAACAGCATGAACCTCTAGAACTTGTTCTATCCACTCCATAGCATCAACGCACCATCAGGCAGAACCTACTCGAACTCACCTACATCTACAGATTCATCATCACTCGATCCCTCCAGTATACCAGGTATTCTATTATTTGTGGAATTGCCATCTCTACCATGTACCACAACTACACATCAGATCACCTCAAATGAAACCATACTACCTGCTTATTGAGAATTAGTAGTTAGTCTAATACAGTTTAGTAGTTGATTGAGCAATTAAGTTGTTAGTAGTTAGTTAAGTTGTTAGTGGTCAGTTGACGGCTGGATGTGAGTTGTCCATTAGTTGGTTATTAGGAAGTTAGGGGATTTAATTATAAATAATGTTGTACAGTGTATTTTCGTCAGATCAATACAACAGTAAGCTTCCTTCTCAGATATCCTCTCTGTACTCCATGGATGAGCTGAGAGATATAGCTTCATACAGTGAGAAATTTAACATGGTATCAGAGAGGTGATTCGATCGTACGCTCGTTGCGAGTTTTTTTCAGTAATCAATGTCGTGTTTAGCTCTTCTTCAATTTCTTCTTCACTGCGAGATTTCTCTATTCTCCGACAATGGCGAATGATGACGAAATCGAAGAAACATACGCATCCACTCTAGGTTCATCCTTCTGATACACATGTTTCGATCTTAATCCCGGTGAATTAACAGGATCTGAGAATTATGGGCTTTGGCGAAGGTCACTGCGAATCGCACTCCAAGCTAAGCGAAAACTAGGGTTTGTGACCGGTACGTGTGGAAAGGATCAATTTAGGACTGAATTGCATGAGGATTGGGAAACGTGTAATGCAATTGTCCTGTCATGGATTATGAACACTGTATCGCCGGACCTGCTTAGTGGAATTGAGTACGCATGAAATGCTCATTTGGTCTGGCATGCTTAGTGGAATTGTGTACGCATCAAATGCTCATTTGTTCTGGAAGGATCTGATGGAACGTTTTGATAAGGTGAATCATGTGTGCATCTTCCAGTTACATAAGGAGATTGCCACAATTTCGCAGGGGACTGACTTAGTAGCAACCTATTTCACCAAATTGAAGGAACTTTGGGTAGAGTGTGATACCCTTGTTCCTTCTCCTGGCTGTGATTGTCCTAAGTCAAGGGACTACATTGAGCATTTGCATCAGCAAAGATTGCTTTCTCAGTGGTCTAAATGAATCATATGAGCAGGCTCGCAGGCAAATACTCATGAAGACAATATAACCCAGCTTGAATCAAGCATATGCTATGATTATAGAGGATGAGAGTCAAAGGTCACAACCTTTTCCACTTTTGACAGGGAAGGTTGATCCCATGGCTATGTATGTAGGTCGTGGACAACCATATAAAGGAAAGAAACCTTATATGCAATGTGAATATTACAATATGAAGAGGCATTTAAAGGAGAATTGCTATAAGTTGATTGGCTACCCGGCTGACTTTAAGACAAAGAAGAAGTTTGTTGTCAAATGCAGTTGGGAATAATGTGGTAGACAAGAAATATGAGGTAGTGAAAAATGAGGCTGCTGGTGAATCTGCAAAAGGTGGATACTTCTTCACAGAAGTGTAGTACAATCAGATCCTTGGTATACTGAATGGAAATAAGGATGTTGTTGCACCTCAAGCCAACTTGGCAGGTATTGCCACATCTTTTATGGCACACTTACGCACCACTAAATGGATTGTAGATTCTGGTGCTTCTCACCACATTACTGCTTCACTTAACACCTTAACAGATGTTAGTGAATTGAGTTCTAAAGAAGAAGTTCACCTACCTAATGGAGCTAAGTCAAATATAACACACATAGGAATTGCTGAATTCCTTGAAAGTATGAAGGCTAAAGATGTGCTATATGTTCCAGATTTCAGATACAATCTGTTATCTGTATCCAAACTGACCAAACATCTCTCATGTGTTGACTTGTCTTTTCTTGATTTTTTGCATTTTTCATGACCTCTTCACTGGCAAGGTGAAGGGGACTAGTAAGGATCAAGGAGGTCTATACATTGTGAGGCAAAGAAACAATTAAAATAGTGTGAAGGATCTAGTGAAGAGTGCAAGGAAAAACACTAGATAGTGGTCTTTGGCATCGAAGACTGGGGCATGCTTCAATCAAGACTATGAAGCACATATCATTCCTACAGGATAAAATTTTGGATGTAGCTATCAATAAAGACAGTTCTATTTGCCCATTAGCTAAGAAAAGCAGGCTATTGTTTCCTACTAGTCATACTCTTAGTGAAAAGCCTTTAGAACTGATTCACATAGATGTATGGGGTCCTTATAAGACACCTACTCATGATAGAAAGCATTTTTTCCTTACTATAGTAGATGATCATAGCAGATTTACATGGGTCTACTTGTTGCAAATGAAGAGTGATGTTGCTACTGTACTAAAGTTGTTTCTCCCGTTAATAAAGACTCAGTTTTCCACTGTTATTAAGATGGTTAGAACTGACAATGGGATAGAATTTTTTAACAATGTATGTACTGACTTGTTCAATTCATATGGTATAATTCATCAAAGCAGTTGTGTGTATAACCCTCACCAGAATGGGGTAGCTGAGAGGAAACACAGGCACATTTTAGACATTGCTCGAGCATTGAAGTTTCAAGCTCAAGTTCCCACTAGATACTGGGGAGAATGTATAGAGGGGGATGTCTATTTGATCAATAGGCTACTTACTGAAGTTCTACAAGGCAAATCACCCCATGAATTGTTGCATGGAAAGCCACCATCTCTTGATCATTTGCGAGTGTTTGGATGTCTTTGCTATGCCACCACTATTGTCAGAGATGACAAGTTTGGTGCGAGGGCAAGAGCAACAGTTTTCTTAGGATATTCTACTACTCAAAAGGGTTACCAACTCTTGGATCTCAGCATCAACAGATTTTTTCTGAGCCGTGATGTTATTTTCAAAGAACACATATTTCCCTTTGGTAAGTCCTCTGAAGCTCACTCTCACTTATTTTTTCCTGATTCTTGTCTTGTCTTTGATATAGCCCTAAGAGGGGGAGATCTCTTGATACTCAGGTAGCTCATCAACAGAATAATAAACCTATAAATCAACAAACTCATATGCATCAAGATGTGCACAATGCAAATTCCAGTGCAGATGCAACAAGTGCAGACTCCAATGCAGATGTTACAAATATAGATCCCAGTTCACCTGCAGATGTTGATACAGTTCCTAATCAAGCTGATGTTGATCCTGTTCAACACCTTGACAATGCTGAGACTGAAGAAATGGCTGAAATGTTTGACAATGTATCAGCAGCTGATAATGAAGGAGATGGAGTTCCTGATACTAACTCAACAGACACTAACCTGAGGAGGTCTGGGAGAACTACTGAAGAACCACTATGGCTTGAAGACTATGTTACAACAGGAAAATAGAAGGACATTGTGTATCCACTATCAAACTACATTTCTTATCACAAGTTGTCTACACAAGGCAGGAAGTTAGTAGAAAATATTTTAGTAGTCATAAAACCACAAACATTTTAGGAAGCTTCAAAGGGTGAGAGGTGGATAGAAGCTATGAAGCTGGAGATCAAAGCTCTAGAAAACAACAATATATGGGAAATAGTTGATCTTCCCAAAGGCAAGAATGCAATTGGATCAAAATGGGTATACAAGATAAAATACAAAGCTGCTGGTGAAATTGAGAGGTTCAAAACAAGACTAGTCGCGGTTACAGCCGAAAGGAGGGATTGGACTATCATGAAACATTCTCACCAGTCACTAAAATGGTGACAGTCAGGTCTGTCATTGCATTGGCAGCCTCAAGGAACTGGAACATTTTCCAAAGGGATGTGTATATGCCTTCTACAGAGAGACTTGTTTGAGGAGGTTTATATGGAGCTTCCTCAAGGCTTCAGGAGACAGGGTGAGACAAAGGTGTGCAAACTAGTGAAATCCTTGTATGGTCTGAAGCAAGCTTCAAGACAGTGGAACATAAAACTGTCAGAGGCTTTGGTTGATGCGTGCTACTGTCAAAGCTTACATAACTATTCTATGTTCACTAAGAAAGAAAAGGGTGACATAGTGGTGGTGTTAGTATATGTAGATGATTTTTTATCACAGGAAGCAGTGATAGGCTGATTCAACAGACCGAAAGAGTATTGCATCAGAAGTTTAAGGTGAAGATCTTGGAGAATTTAAGTTCTTTCTTGGGATAGAAGTGCTGAGATCACACAAGGGAATCTTATTGAATAAAAGGAAATATGCATTGCAACTGATATCAGACTTAGGACTGGGAGGAGCCAAACCAGTCTCAACACCTTTGGACACAAATCAGAAGTTCACGTCAATACAGCATGACAAACATTTAGGTGTTTTAGGGGATGAGCCATTAGAAGATGTGACAGCCTACCAAAGACTAATAGGGAGGCTGTTGTACCTAACAATTACAAGACCAGACATAAGTTTTGCAGTGCAAACACTGAGTCAATTCATGCAAACTCCAAAGAAGTCACACTGGGATGCAACATTAAGAATCGTGAAGTATGTAAAACTGGAACCAGGAATGGGCATAATGATGAATAGTGGAGCAGCAGATAGCCTTACTTGTTTCTATGATGCAGATTAGGCAGCATGTCCCAACACTAGGAGGTCAGTCATAGGATTCCTGGTTAAATTTGGGGACTCCCTGATATCTTGGAAGTCAAAGAAACAACAAACTGTGTCGAGGAGCTCAGCTGAAGCAGAATACAGAAGTTTAGCTGCAGCAACTTCAGAGCTAGTGTGGCTCTTATAGGTATTTACAGAACTGGGAGTGCAGATCAAGCAGCCTGTAGACATGTTTTGTGATAGCAAGGCAGCACTTCAAATTGCAGCAAATCCTATTTTTCATGAACGACTAAGCACATAGAGATAGATTGTCACTTTATAAGAGACAAGACAAGGAAGGCAAGCTAAAAACACATTATGTGGGGACTAAAGAACAACAGGCAGACTTGCTGACAAAAGGACTTGGGAGAGTTCAACATGTATACTTGTTAGGCAAGCTAGGAGTGCTCAACATTTTACACCCTCCAGCTTGAAGGGGAGTATTGAGAATTAGTAGTTAGTCTAATACATCTTTGTAGCATTGAGCAATTAAATTGTTAGCAGTTAGTTAATTTGTTAGTGGTCAGTTAACAGCCGGATGTGAGCTGTCCATTAGTTGGTTATTAGGAAGTTAGGAGATTTAATTATAAATAGTGTTGTACAGTGTATTTTTGTTATGATCAATACAACGGTAAGCTCCCTTGCAGATATCCTCTCTGTACTCCATGGATGAGCTGAGAGATGGAGCTTCATACAGTGAGAAATTTAACACTGCTAAACCTAACAGTCCCTCCATGACCCATCATATGTTCACACGAGCTCAAACTAGATCACTGCCCAACCCCACTTTGCAAATCCTTATTACATCAGTTTCCCTAGACACCAAAGAACCAAGAACCATTAAGACAGCATTGTCTCGTCCTCATTGAGTGGCAGCCATGCACGAGGAGCTTCAAGCTCTAATATCAAACGATAGTTAGGATTTAGTTCCTCGTCAACCACACATGAACGTTGTTGGTTCCAAATGGGTGTTCAAAACTAAAGGTAGATAGATCTGTGGAACGCTTCAAGGCACACCTTGTTGCCAAATGATAGTTAGGATTTATATGTTGAATTGTTGATGATATCATCCTAACGGGAAGTCATCCTTCCCTTATTCGCAATCTAAGCTCTAGGTTTGCTTTGGACAGGATATACTTCCTTGGAATTGAGGTAACAAGAACTGCAGATGGTCTTTATTTGAGTCAAGCAAAATATAACCTTGATATGCTTTAGTGCACCAAGATGACGCTTTCACAGATCTACCGGTGCTTTGTTTGATACAAAAGCGGTGTTGGATCCCTTCAGTACCTAACTCTTACCAGGCCAGAGAGATATCCCAAGTCGTGAATCTCTTTTGTCAATTTATGCATTCACCCACTGAAGTCTATTGGGCTAGTGTAAAACATGTGCTCCGTTATGTCTCAGGAACGACTGACGTTGGGTTGAGTTTCAGTAACGTCCCACTAGGCTGGCTGCCCTTTATTTATGCATTTTTCTAGGCTCTAACTGCTTCTAAGAAACAAAATAGTGCCGAAGCTGAGTACCGATCCATGACTTCTCTTGCAGGATGTGTAACCTATATATTAAGAGATATTGGTCTATCTTTATCCTGAATTGTTCACTAATAACATTAGTGCACTTCTAATTCGGTGTTCCATGCTCGCTCGAAGCACATCGAGCTTGATCATTATCACGGAAAAGGTTGTTCAAGGGGCAACGGCTGCCAAATTCGTTCCTTCACTGCAACAGGTTGCAGATATACTGGAAAAAACATTGTCCAAATTTTAGTTTCAGACATTGCGCACCAACTTTATCTTGTGGGGGATGTTAGACTATACCAAATCGAGAAGGACTGTAGCTGTAAGCCGTGTGTGTGTCTCTCTAATATGATGTATATGAGTTACTATGTGATTGTACTACTAGGAGATTTTTTTTATATATAAAGCCTAGTAGGAGATGAGATAGACTAAACTACTCAAGTATCCTTCATGTAAAGTATTTAAGTATCTCGTGTAACCACTATGTGAATCATAAAAGCTAGGGGTTTTGACACAGTTATCCATAAAAATAAAACTATTTACCCTTGTCTACCCATTTGTTTTTCTACCCATAAACTAATTACATTTCCTACCCATAGCAGTTTTGTGTGGAATTTTTTCTTTATTCTCCAAATTTTTTTTATTTCTATGCTTCTTTTCTTTTTTTCCTTTTTTCTTTTCTTTTATCCTTTTCTTTTTTCTCATTTTCTTCCTATTTTTATATTTTTTCTCTTTTATTCATTTATTTTTGCCCAAATCGTATTATTGTTATTTTTACCATAACTTATTTCACACTCTAATTTGACTCCTTCTTTATTTTTTTATTTTTATTTTTTTTTCTTTATTTCTTGTTCCTTTTTTAATTCCACATGATTGTCATGCAAACCTTGATCTCCTTCCCTACAAATATTAGTACATACTCTACCATTAGCAGTAACACCAACCAGTGATGGAGCAAGACAATATAATCTACGGCCACTAAATCTCCATATATACTAGTTAGAATAGAAATGATATAAAATATTTGAAAATGCAATAAAAATATAAGTAGCAAAAAAGACTTCTAGTACCACATGATACCAATATGGTATACATGTATACCAACAGAATATATGATTGCTCTAGAATATTGCTACAACTATCTGTGACTATACTACTGTACCAAAACATTAAAGGATACAATAAAAGTATGAGAAAATTACATGCTCGCATTGCAAGCTAAATATTCGCAAAGCAACTTGCTCATTCCATATACTAACAGGGTGTATAGTTGTGTGGGTCGTTCCAACAATTGCCTATAATTATAAAAACTATTACATAATACACATAATCTATATCCATCAGCACAAAAATTTTCCAGCACTGCAAATCACGTTCATATAAATAATTTTTGAATAGAATTCACTTAAAAATACAGCCAAAACAACCAAAAAAAATGTTCAAACTACCATAAGATACCAATATGGTATATAACTATACCAACATGGTATACCGTTTTACTGGTTAATTCCTGGCAACTATATGACTATACTACTATAACATAATACACATGCATAAAGAGAAAAATAAAAAAATAGTGTACCACATATTAATGTAATAAAGTATTTCAAGATATTGAACTATATTACTATTATTAAAAGAAAATCAAATATTGTACTAATAAATGCAGCTAATACAACCAAAAGTTGATTCAACTAGCATATGATACCAAAATAGTATATAGTTATACTAATAGGGTATATAGTTGGAATGAATTGTATACCAAAATGGTATATTTGTATACTATTTCAGTATACAATACAAATTCGTCTTCTTCTCTTGTTCAACTATATTTCAACCCAAACTTCTAAAATCTACTACAAAATCTCCACCAAATTGACTAAACCTTTAGATACAACCTCCAATCAACTTTCCAAACAAACCCATATAGGATCGGATCAAAATAATTAAAAACTCAAACAAACCAAGTTATGAGTTTCAAGCTTCAAGGTCCTTCAATGGTGGATTTGAATTTTTGTACAATAAAGTCAACCCACCCATAATCACTGAAAAACGCAACAACAATTCACGAAAATCATGAATATCAGGTGATTTTTTTCGGCATCTGAATAATTAATTGCGGTAACTATTAAAATCATGAACACAGTATAGGAGCAGAGGGTGGTAGAAGAACTTGGAACAGCCTGATAACCATGAGCATAATATTCAGGTGATGATGCGGTGACGCCAGGTGGAGGAACTGGCTGAGGAAAACCGATCACAGGTTGATGTGGTGGGTAACTGGTAGGTGCTTGAAAAGTTTCATATTCAGGGGGAGGATGCGGGTAAATAGTTTGGGCCCCATGGGTAGGAGTAGTAAATAGTTTAGGTATGGGTATTTAAGGGTAAATAGTTTGAATTTAATGGGTATAAAGTGAGATTTTCTCTAAAAGCTAGAAGCTAAACATTCAAAGCAGGGGCAGCTCAAGCACATATGTGGCCTAAAGCCAAAATTTAATGTGATACCTAAATTTTTAAAAAATTCTATACAGTGTATATTTTTATTAGAAATCTATTTTCTAGCTTTTTGAGATGCAAAGTTGCTAGTAAATTTTTTATAGTCACTTTTTTCTAATAATTCCTTTTCAATAGCCAACTTATTTAATCTTTCTTAAGAAATTGTTGATCTTAAATGAGATTATATCAACTTTAATTTCAAAAACTTCTTTTTGATGAGGCAACTATTATAGGAATCATTAACACTATTCTATAAGCATTTGAAAAAGAATCAAACCTTTTTATTTTATTAAATATATCAATTAAATTATTATCGTCTATTTGTAATATTTTTCGTAACACTCTTAAAACCCTATAAACCTATTATTTCTAAAGAATGGGCCCTCCAAATTTGGGGGCCTAAAGCATAAGCCTTACTAGCTATAACACTAGAGCCGGCCATGATTCAAAGCTTATTTATATATTTCTTCAAACTCCAGTGTATTATCATGGAATTCATAAAAAGCGAAAAAGATGGTGAAGCGGTCTCTACGGCCTTTACTAAATTGTGGGTCCAAGTATTATTCCGTATTAAAAAATGACTAAATTTTAATTGTTTTGAATCCGCGGGTAATTTTCAAGTACCAGTTCAAATAATGGCTATTTCTGAATTTCTCACAGAATATTATCACATTCTTCATCGGCCAAAAAGTGTAGGCCGATGGTTTACTAGTTCCATGGTAAATATATGAGGAATTTTCATAATCCACTATTATTTTGTGGCTATTAACTTACTATAGCTACCATATACATAATTACTTTCTATAACTACTATTTAGTTGTTACTCGACTGTATTTGCGCTATAGTAGTGGAATTTGCCTAAAAATAGGGGGGTACAGTTGTGCGACTGTATTCACTATATTCGCGTTACAGTATTCATGAATACAGTGGTAGAATTTGCCTAAAAAATAAGGGAGTCCGGCTGTTTAATAACGGAAAGAGGATCAATTAGCTTGTATCACTCCTAATTTAACTCAACAAAATCAATTCTACATAAATATCACTGCTACTGTGTTGTATTCCATGTATTCATGTGACTGTATTTATAAATACAATGAGGTAATCAAGAAATAGGGGTGTATACCGTTCTATTCAATTCAACTGTATACATTATATTCATTTAACAGATATTCATAATTCAATATAATACATTATATTCAATTCATATGTATGCAAACAACAAAAAATCACAAAACACAGTGATATTCGGCTGTGTTAAAAAATGCAAACCTTCGGAATACATATACAGGCAAAAAAATAATATATTTATACAAAAATACAATGTATTTGAGTGAATTTGTATAGTATATAATGTATTTGTATCATTGTATGTGACTAAATAGCAAAGAAGAGAAGAAAGTTCGCGGGAGATGGCGTTTTTCGACCAAGCATAATACTGTATACTTTTTATTAAAACTAAAAATAGAGAAAAACAAAAACCCTGCCCTTAAATCTTCTCCAGCGTAGCCATGGCCAGATATGTTCGCCTAAGAGGATGAGCCAATAGTTGTGATGACCCGATAGGTCATCTTATGAATTAAAACCAAATTATGTGTTTCGAGGCCTTAAAAACCTCATTTTATCCCTTCTCGATTTGCATGCGCAGTCCGGACGTATTTCCGAAAAGCTTTTATGTTGAAAGTTGATAAAAATAATGAATTTTGCTTAAAACCCTCATTTGAGTTGACTTTGGTCAATATTTTTGGTAAACGGACCCGAGCTCATATTTTGACAGTCCCGGTGGGTCCGTATCGAAATATGGGACTTGGGCATATGCTCGGAATCGGATTCAGAGGTCCCTAGCCCTATTTATAAATTTTTGTTGAAAATTGAATGTCTGAAAATTTATTTGTTTTTAAGAAATTATTGATGTTTGATCTCGTTAGTATCTGGTCCATATTTTAGTTCTGAATCCCGGTACAGGTCCAATATAATATTTTTGACTTATCTGTGAAATTCGGTGTGAAACGGAGTCGGTTTGACGTGATTCGGACGTCCGGTGGTAAAAATACAGATTTTAAAGCTTTCTTGAAAATTTCATTTGATTTGGTGTTCAATTCATAGTTCTAGGTGTTATTTTGGCGATTTGATCATGCGAGCAAGTTCGTATGATGTTTTTAGACTGGTGTGGACTTTTTGTTTGGAGTCCCGAGGGGCTTGTGTATATTTTTGGATATTTGGTTGAGAGACTAGTAAAGTTAAGAAATTTGGGAGTTTGACTATGGTCAATATCGGGTTAAGACGACCTCTTTTCATTGTTTGAGTGCGCGAGCAGGTCCGTAGCATGTTTTATGATTGAAATTCATATATGGTTTGTGTCTGGGAGGTTCCGGATGAGTTTCGGGGTGGTTTCGGATCATTTCGGAGAAGTTTGGTTTTGCTGGTTTTTAGTGCGACACTATTCATTCGCAATTGCGACACCAGATTCGTGGATTATGACACCAGATTAGCAGTTCGTGGATTGTGACACCAGATTCTAGGTAGTTGTGTATAAGTATTAAAGTTGTTATGGATTTCCGCATTTTTCTTTTTACCTTGTTATGGCTTATTTGATGTTTATCACTAAAAAACTTGAAGAATTTGGCTTAATGATCTCTATCGTTGGCTTGCCTAGCAAGTGGAATGTTAGGCGTCGTCACGTTCCGACGGTGAGAATTCTGGGTCGTGACAAGTTGGTATCAGATCCCTAAGTTGCCTAGGTCTCACAATTCACGAACAGGCTTAGTAGAGTCTGGGGGATCGGTACAGAGACATTGTACTTATCTCACAGAGGCTACAGAGTTTAGGAATAATTTCACTTCTATTCTTCTCTGTCGTGCTATTTTGTTCTCTCCGTGCTAATCAAACTCTTCTACTCTTGTCCTTCGCAGATGGCGAGAACATGTATCACGTCTTCAGCTAAGCAAAAGCCAGAGCCCCCAGTGGCAACTCCTACGAGGGGCAGAGGTCGAGGCTGAGGTCGTGCCAAAGGCTGAGGCAGGGGCAGAGCTCAGCCCCGAGCTTGAGCAGCAGCACCAACAGTGGGGCCTCAGGTTGAGTTTGACGAGGAGGTTCTAGCCCAGACTGTTCCTGTAGGACCAGCTCAGGTCCCGGAGGGGTTCATTGCCACCCCAGTGTTTCAGGATGCCTTGGTCCATTTAATGGGCCTTATGGAGAGTGTAGCCCAAACTGGCACATTACCTATGGCACCAGCCGTCTCCCAGGATGGGGGAGGAGTAGAGACTCCCACTACTCACACTCGGAGCAGATGGCTCCCCAGTTTCAGACTCCAGCAGACCAGCCAGTTGGGGTAGTTCAGCCGGGTGTTGCGGCACCGACCGGTGATGGATCAGCTATGTTTGTTGATGCTTTATGGAGGTTGGACAGGTTTACGAAGCTCTTTCCAGTTCACTTTAGTGGTGCATCTTCAGAGGACCCCCAGGATTATCTTGACAGATGTCATGAGGTGTTACGAAACATGGGCATAGTGGAGACCAATGGGTTCGATTTTGCTGCATTCTATTTGACGGGTTCCGCCAAGAGATGGTGGAGGGATTATATGTTGACCAGACCAGCTGGGTCGCCTTCTCTTACTTGGGACCAGTTCTCTCAGTTATTCCTCGAGAAGTTCCTTCCTATCACTCAAAGAGAGGACTATCAGAGGCAGTTCGAGCATCTTCAGCGAGGCTTTATGTCTTTTACTCAGTACGAGACTCCATTTCTGAACCTGACCCGTCATGCTATTATTCTGCTTCCTACCGAGAGAGAGAGAGAGAGAGAGGGTGAGGAGTATATTGAGGGACTTACCATCCTATAAGATTGCAGATGGCTAAGGAGACAGGGAGTGAGATTTCTTTCCAGGATGCAGCCAATACTGCCAGACGAGTTGATATGGTTCTAGCTCATTGAGTAGTCAGGGTTCTGACAAGAGGCCGAGTCACTTTGGTGGATTCAGTAGGGCCTCATCTGGATGTCGAGGTACTTTTGGTAAGGACCATCCTCCCAGGCCGTTTCATTCAGCACTTCATACATCCCACGGAGCTTCAGGGGGTCGTGGTCTTTATGTACCTTCATCGGGGCAGCCAGCTTATAGTGCACCACTAGCTCCTATCAGAGCACCTCCTCTTCAGAGTTATTATCGCGGTCAGTTTGCTCGTCCGTGTCAGTCTCAGTATCCACAGCCACAGTATCAGGATGGATGTTTCGAGTGTGGTGATTCTGGGCATATCCGGAGGACGTGTCCAAGATTAGTGGGCGTACTGCCACAGCAGCAGGGTTCTCGTACCACGATTCTGGCACCGGGCGCACCACTGCCCGCTCAGCCAGCTCGAGGTAGGGTTCAGGGAGCCAGAGGTAGAGGTCAGTCCGCTAGAGGTGGAGGTCAGGCCGTCAGAGGGGGAGGTCAGGCCGCTAGAGGTGGAGGCTATCCAGCAGGTGGCCATCCTAGAGATATGGTTGGAGTGGTGGGCCCCAGCCCCGGTGTTATGCTTTCCCAACCAGGCCTGAGGCGAAGTCATCCGATGTTGTTATTACAGGTACTGTTTCAGTTTGCAGTAGAGATACTTTAGTTCTATTTGATCTAGGGTCTACATACTCCTATGTGTCATCTTACTTTACTTCATATTTGGTTGTGCCTTGTGATTCTTTGAGTGCTCCCGTGTATGTTTCCACATCGGTGGGGGATTATATTGTTGTAGATCGTGTCTAATGTTCATGTGTGGTTGTTATTGGGGGTCTTGAGACTCGTGTGGATCTCCTACTTCTTGATACGTCGATTTTAATGTCATTTGGGGATGATTTGTTGTCACTGTCACCTTATCATGCTATATTGGATTGTCACGCCAAGACCGTGACCTTAGCCTTGCAGGGGTTGCCTCGATTAGAGTGGAGAGGGACTCCTGGTCATTCTACCAGCAGGGTTATCTCTTATATGAAGGCTCGGCGTATGGTCAAGAAAGGGTGTTTTGCTTATTTGGCTTATGTTCGTGATTCTATGCGGAGGTTCCTTCCATGGATTCTGTACCAATTGTTCGGAAGTTTCCAAAGGTATTTCCTGCAGACCTGCCGGGGATGCCACCCGACAGGGATATTGACTTCTGTATTGATTTGGTTCCGGGCACTCAAACCATTTCTATTCTGCCATAGCACATGGCCCCGCCAGAGTGAAAGAATTGAAGGAGCAGTTGCAAGATTTGCTTGATAAGGGCTTTATTAGACCTAGTGTCTCGCCTTGGGGTGCACCCTTATTGTTTGTAAAGAAGAAGGATGGGTCGATGAGTATGTGCATAGATTATCAGCAGTTGAACAAAGTCACCATCAAGAACAAGTATCCATTGCCGAGGATTGATGACTTATTTGATCAGCTTCAAGGTACCAAGGTGTTTTTGAAGATCGATTTAAGGTCTGGCTACCATCAGTTTAGGATTAGGGCATCCGATGTCCCTAAGACGGCTTTTCTGACTCGATATGGGCATTATAAGTTCTTGGTGATGTCATTTGGCTTGACAAATTCCCCAATAACATTTATGGACTTGATGAACCAAGTGTTCAAGCCCTATCTGGATTCCTTTATGATTATTTCTAAAGATGATATATTGATTCCTGAGTGGAAGTGAAAGCGTATCAATTCCTGAGTGGAAGTGAAAGCGTATACTAGAGAAATTGTTTTGTTTGAAATTTTGGGAATTATTGCTTAGGGCAAAAATCACGTGCTCACAGCTGCCCCTCTTTGCCCGTAAACACAAAGAGTTTTCGTGCAAAGACAAGTGAGCGAAAATGAGCGATTTTTTCTACTTTGCATATTCCGTGTGAAGCATTTTTGAAAGAGTTGACCGAACCTTGCTTCAAAGGTTGCCTACATATCCTGGGCTAAACAGGAATCAGGTCAGTGTAGTTCGAGAAGGTTTGGTAGCTGGGGCTACCAGGGCTGTGATTTCATTGTTGTTGCTGCTGCTACTGCTCGCTGACCTCCTTATTACACCGAGTAAAAATAAAAAGAAGCTAGCATAAGCTATGATCTACGAATTATAAAAGGGTCCTATCTATGTCTTCTAACTTGTTCTTGTGTTGCCTTGAACTTATATCCTGTAATCTTCCGATGGTATTCCTGTTGTTGTTTTGCATGGTGATCGGCGATATTGCTGCCATTCCTCCGAATGATGCTTGATTACTTGAAACATGTGTCCATTTTCCAGGTGGGCTCCTAACTGCAGACGCTTTAAAAGCATTCCCTTGTTCTCCAGGCGGGCTCCTGACTGCTAAAACTTGAAATATTCCCTTGTTCTCCAGGTGGGCTCCTGACTCAATTCTCCAGGCGGGCTCCTGAGTGCTTGAATTTGAAATGTTTCCCTTGTTCTCCAGGTGGGCGCCTGATTGCTGAACTTGAAATGTATTCCCTTGTTCTCCAGGTGGGCGCCTGATTGCTGAACTTGAAATGTATTCCCTTGTTCTCCAGGTGGGCGCCTGATTTCAACAGAAATAAACGAAACAAAGAAACATTTTCTGCCCCAGTTTGGTGGCTGGGCGTATCATGTTACCAAATATTGCTCAAATTTGAAAGCTAAAACCTGAAGTATACTTCCCTTGTTCTCCAGGTGGGTGCCTGACTGCTAAATTTGAAAATGAATGCCTCTGTTCTCCAGGCGGGCTCCTGATTACTAATAACTTGAAAATAAGTGCCTCTGTTCTCCAGGCGGGCTCCTGATTTCAAAGATAGACAAACAACAAAAGAAAAGAAGTTTCTGCCCCAGTTTGGTGGTCCGGGCGACTATTA